>NC_092245.1:16438200-16440700 GCF_036320965.1 Panulirus ornatus
AAGTGGAAGATAATTTTTTCGGAGGAGGAGGAGGAGGAGGAGGAGGAGTAACTCATGATGAATTAGTAATTGTATCCGGTCCGTCTCTTGCATGATGCATAACCTACGTCCACCCTGGTCTGTCTTATCTTGCACGATAGCCAGGACACAGGTGAAGATGCCTTTATCAGTAGGATCTCTAATAAGCAACATTTCACAACAGGATCTCAGATAAGAAAAAAAAAAGAAAAAAAGTTTTAATGAGACATTCCTGATTAATAGAGTGTGCAGAGGAGACCATCGGGAGGAGACTAAGTCTTCTTTTTTTTCCCCCTCGAATTGATAATGTCACCAGGCCACATTTTTGCGTCGGGTCTTTGTGTGAACGCTAGTGTGGGTCCTTGTTGTCACGTCTCGGGCATGGAGATGGCTTGGATGGGTGGCGAGGGAGGGTTGACATTGTAGGGTACGAAAGGTAGAGCTCTTGGGAGGGTTCGGGGCTAGGATAGAGGGCTGGTGTAATTGCTGTGAGGGAGTTGACGTGCGGTATAGAGGGATTTCATGTTGAGGTGGGTAGAGGAACAGTTGTTATAGTGTATATGGAGGGAAAGGAGTCATAAAGTATGGGTAGAAGCGGTAACGGGATAGGGGAAGTATGATATTAATGGGATAGGTGAAAGACATTGGTGTGATAGGTGAAGAGAAGTAATTTGGATGGGTAAGCTTCATGGAACAGATAGAAACCTGTTATGGGGATGGGTATAGGGCATTCGTGGACCAGACAGAAGCCTATAATGGGGTAGGAGAATCCATCAAGGACTTGTCATGATTCCCTTCCCTACGTCGATGTGTACCACCAGGTCCCCTTGTAAGCTCATAGCTTTGCCAGCTTCACCAAGACCCTCCCTCTTCGCCACACCAGCCACCAAGACTCTCTCTCTCTCCTCACCTGGGTTTCGCCACACTTCACCAAAGCCTCCTCTTGGTTATGGTGTATCACTAGCTACCTTCCCCAAGCATGATTCACCCATAGTATTCCCCCAGATCTACCTTCGCTACCCATAGTATCTCCCCGTATGTACCTACGCGCACCCCCTATTCATGCCAAACTTCGTCAGCAACAGCATGAGAGAGAGGGAAGTGGGGCGGTGGGAGGGATATGTCTTACGATTTCCACCGTCACCAGCTGGGGAGATAATGAAGAGGAGTACGTGGCCATGTGAACCAGGTGGTGTTAGAGGTGGTTCCAAGGGTGGCAGATGGTGCCAGGGGAGGTAGGTGGTGTCAGGGATGGCACTTGGTGCCAAAGGGCGGCAGCTGGACTCAGTTATAGTGCTAAGAGAGACAGATGGTGCCAGGAGTGGGGTCAGAGATGATAGGTGGTGCAAGCGGTGGTGCGAGGGGAAGCAGATGGTGCCAGAGGTTGTGCCAGGGGCGGTGAGTGGTGCCAGGAACGAAAGATGGTGCCAGGGGTAGCAAGTGGTGGTGCCAGAGGTGGTAAGTTGGGCCAAGTGGTAGCCTGTGGTGCCAAGGATGACAGGGAGTGCCAAGTGGTAGTAGATAGTCGAAGGGGTAATAACGTAGGGTTGCCCATTCAACAGGACAGAGTAGGTTTGAGGCTCAGGGGCGACATGATGACAGACAAGACCAGATGGCGACAGGAGATGCGCGTAGCAAGAGGCAGAAGTTGCGGGAGGGGAGTAACAACATAAGAGGATATGTTATAATACAGGATGTGGTTACGGTATGGGCGAGGGAATAGATGAGGGTGGTGGGGTGGGGCAGGTAGGGGTGGCGTAGCGGGGCATCAACGCAAGGGGCAGCGTAGCGGAGCAGCGACACAGGAGTGGCGGGGCAAGGCGGCTCAGCAGTTTCAGAAGTGGCAGGGGTCGGTCGGGCGGGGCAGCAGCACGTGGGTGGCGGGGCGGGGCGGGGCGGGGCGGGGCGGGACGGGCACTAAGGCCTCGGGTATCAGCTGGAGCATCAGGTAAGAAGGACCGGCTAGCCTCTTGTTCCCTGACCAGAATACCAATACCTCGCACAGGGGACAAGACAGTGACAGCATCGCCCCGTCCTTAAGGCTGGCAGCCCCAGCACTCCAGCCCCGCACCTTCTGCCCTCGGGTCGTAGGGCATCTGCCGGCCAGCGATGAGTAGGGGAGCCGCCAGCGTAGCCTAAGGGCGTAACCAGCACCTCCAGTTTCCTTCGTAATTGTCATGGTGATCGAGCCTGTGAGATCTGAGGTTTGACGCTCTCGCCCAGTTCATCGCGTGATAACTCCCGTCCAGCGCTCCTCCAAGAGGTCCCTTTTTTCTTAAAGGAGTTAAAGGGGAATTAAAAAAAAAGGGAGTTTAAGGGGTTATCCTCGTCGTGTCTAAGGGCCTTAGAAAGGGAGATCTGTCTCAGTTCATCGTATGATGGATCTCCAGCGAAGGGGTTCCTTCCTTTGGGTAAAAGGGGGAGCGTTAGTTGCAGGGAGCAAATTTGCGTGTCCTCAAGACGTTCGTCAAGGTAAAATGAG
>NC_092245.1:16443200-16448200 GCF_036320965.1 Panulirus ornatus
CACCCTTACTATCAGTGGGGATAGGAGGTGGAGGGGAGAAAGAATACTAGCCATATATCTATCCTATATTGTATCAGAAATCGACTAAGAGTGGGTGGAAGGGGTTGCAAGTCTTCCCCTCCTGTACCAACACTTTCTGAAAGCAAAAACAGATGAAAGGCAAGCAAAGATTTTCTTTTAAGGCTCAGTCATGTGTTTTTGATGCTACCTCGCTGAGGCGGGAAACGGCGAACAGGTATAAGAGGAGGAAAAAAAAAAAGATGGCTGCTATTTTCGAAACAATTCTGTGCAAAGGGGATTACGAAAGAGTAAAATCGTTAATCATAAGGAATCTCACGGGTTTCGATCCCTTTGACTGGTAAAAAAAAGAAGTCAAATTTTGAGGTTCGAATAGGTGAAATTCCTTCTTTTATAATTTGTCTTCAGGCTCATGCTACCACACCATTCAGTTGCTAGAATCTCGCTACCAAAAGTACTTCAAGTTTCACAATAAACATCTGATATATTCTGTCTTTCCAGTCAGGATTGATGTCTCTTCTATGATATGAGGAGGCAGTTCATGGCTCTTGCAAATCAGGGTCAACAAGAAAATGTTCCTTCATTCCCTCCACATTTGAGTACTTTGCTTCCTTAGTCCCCAAGGATCCAAAAAGAAAATAAATTCTTCTAGTATACCACATGCAGGAGATATAAATTGTATCGAATCAAGCGAATAAGAAACGTGGTTTTAAACCCTATAAGAGCCAAACTTTTTAAAGATATTTCATAGAGTTTAAAACTATGCCTTTTTTCGCATGATATAATACAATTTATGCTACCTTTATGTAGTCTGTTATGGGAAGGAGATGAAGGGGCACTTTCCTGCTAGAGAGAGAGAGAGAGAGAGAGAGAGAGAGAGAGAGAGAGAGAGAGCGAGAGAGAGAGAGAGAGAGAGAGAGAGAGAGAGAGAGAGAGAGAGAGAGAGACAGAGAGACAGACAGACAGACAGACAGACAGACAGAGAGAATGTCAGAAAGAAGAGAGTTGCAAAAGACACATACACACACACACACACACACACACACACTCCCCTCTCATGTTATTCATTCATAACTCCTCTTTCCCTCTACCTCCATTCATCACTCACGTAAGCAAGTATTCTCCCGGTACCCATAAAGCATGAAACCTCCCCTACAGCATAAATCAGGCTCGTACATTCAAGGGCGAGACATTGTGCACACCCCGTCGGTCGGGCTAAGCGGAGAGTTGACTGAATCATATGACCAGCCCGCTCTATGCTGGTGGAGTTCATGTTGGGCAAACGCTGAACCAACCCCATCGGCTCCTGTGTCACTACACCTCTTTGGTGAGACGTGTTCTGGCTTATTTGAATTTATATTTGTCTGTATGTTCGTGGGCGCATGAGACTGCGTATCTTTACCTCTCTCTATTTATTCTCTTTTTGCGCGTAGTTCTGGTTTGTCAGAGTCCAGACTTCTTCGTTGTCTTTTTTGGTGAATACATTTGTATTTTTTGTATGTCGTAAAGGACTGGCACATGCCGTTTCCCGCGTAGCAAAGTAGCGCCAGGAACAGACGAAGAGTGGTCTCATTTGGTTATAGCCATTCCTTCTCTTATGTTTTATGATCCCAAATCAGAGCCTCACTATCCACAGCCAAGCCCCACGGATATTTCCGAGGTTTCTCCTTACACCTGCATTTATATATACCTTGTCTCAGCCTATTGACAACACGTCCACCGCCCCCCGTATATCATATCACTTTAATTCGTTTTATCCCATGCACAATTCACATCCTCCTGCATGTTCAGTCCCCGATTTCTCAAAACGTTTTCCACTACATCCTTCCACCTCGTCATTGGTTTCCACCTTCTCCTTGATCCCTAAACTACCAACACGTATACCCCTTTCAGTCAACCACTCCACCCTCATCCTCTCCATATGTCAGGACCATTGCAACACACTCTTTTCAGCTCTTCTTACCACCACTCCTCTCTCTTATCCTGCAATTTCTCATTCAATCAACCTTCCTCACACCACTAATTGTCCTCAGATGTTTCATTTATAACACACCCATCCTCCTCCGTACTGATTTTGTTTTTATCTAGGGCTCATGGCCTAGCATCCATAAAGCACCAACGGGACTGCTATACCGTCAAGCATACCCATCTCTGCCCTCACACACCACAGTGACCCACTCAGTGCGGCGGGGGTCTTCGCGTCTCCATCCACCCTATGGCTTACATCAGCTACCATAGTTCCATCCGCTGCCATATACATCCTCAGGCATTTAATACTATATCGGCTACCTTACACACCTCAAGGGATTTTCTTCTCCCTTTATATCGTGCTTTTTTTTTTTATTTCTATCAAGTGTTTCTATTTCTTTCAATTTTTTCTTTTTTCATATCTTTGTCAACTCATTCTCTTTTCCCTTGAACCCACTCATGAATTCTCTCTCTCTCTCTCTCTCTCTCTCTCTCTCTCTCTCTCTCTCTCTCTCTCTCTCTCTCTCTCTCTCTCTCTCTCTCTCTCTCTCTCTCTCTCTCTCTCTCTCTCTCCGTTTCCTAATCGTACCATAAGCGCCGTGACAACACTCCTCCTTCCCTCCCTCCCCCACACACACATGTCCTTCAGCACCGTGACGTCTTACCAACCCCTCTCCCTCCTCTCTCTCCTACAACAGAGTCCTACATGGCGTATGAATCATCTCTCCTTTTCCCCCCATTCCGCAGCCTCCCTTCCCTGCGTCCTTCCCACTGGACTCTTGCTTCGACGGGGAACTCCCTGCCTCCCCCCTCTGAAGCCCTCTTACTGTACCCGCGCTGACGTAACCTTCATAAACATGTCGCTTTGCCCGGGTCTGGGCTTCAGGTCTACCTCGTTGCCGCCAAATTTATGATAGTATTCGCGCCAGAATGGTTCGCCTCCCTTTCTTACAGAATCGGATCTTATTTGAACCAGGTTTTTATTGTTATTCGCGGTCATCGTGCGGGGTTTTTGATGCTCTTTCGTCGTCTGTTTAACAGACTGACGTTCTGTGATCGTCTTCGATGTAAGGCCACCTCTGGAAAGGAAGTTTGAAGCCTTTTTTGGCAAGAAACCTGATAGAAAGTCCTACTGAGATTTGCCCTTTAAAGGTAAAATGAACGAAAACAAAGGGTTATCAAGTGCTTATTGGATACTTTATGAGGACGTTTAGTGGAGCAAATGTTTGGTTAAGAGGCCAGGATATCCCAGCAACAAGTGTGTATATCGACCAATGAACCGAACTGGGATTACGACCTTGGCTGATACATTGCAACCTCGCTATAGGGACGAAGAGCGCAATTTGCTCTCTTTTCCCAAAGTTTTTTGTCCTTAGACGCTCGTGCTATTTGCATACGCTTCAGGAGGACTTGTTAAGTGCCTTTTTTATGGGAATATTCACGCTCTTGGAGCTCCAAGGGCAAGGGTGGGTGAGTGTTTACATCGACAAGAGGGGTTCGAGCTGGCGGGAGGAGTGATTTACAGATGTTGGCCACAGGTGAAATTGCATTGAGTGAAGGGAGACTGTTGTGATGTGAGCCTCCCCGCAGATACTAGTGGGTGTTTATGACCTTTGTGGGGGTCATGCTTCTCCGTTCATTCACAAACAAGGCTCGATGGAGACGTAACGCCTCGCTCGCTTGAGTTTATCGTCTTGCGGAAGATCTTTATACCAATGAGAGCGTGCATATAATTTTTCTCTTTGGTCTGTTTATATATATACGAGGAGATAATGATGGTGATGTCTATATAGCGTATGTCAAAGCACCCCTGGCTGGATCTCGTCCCTGCTTCGTCATGAGGAAGAGGACCCGTTAAGAGGTAATAGCAGCTTGTGGTGTGAAGTGGTTGTTCGCACGGGTGTGTACATAGTATGAGGAATGTTGTTATCAGTGAGTGTGTTGTGGGATATAATTACAGGGTATATGATAGCTGCTCTGAGTTGTTACTGCCACCTACCATTTGTTGACGGACAGGTGATGTGTTTTACATGATGATAGACTTTATCTTTTAACGTAAACTGATGATTTTTATGATATATATACATATATAAATATATATATATATATATATATATATATATATATATATATATATATATATATATATATATATATATATATATATATATATATATATATATATATATATATATATATATATACATATATGATTAGACACATAAGAATACACGCATGGCAGCATAAAGCCAATCAAACTCCGATATCTTTAACCACAACATAAACAGAAGAAGTCATAAATTGCAGCGGAGGAGAATACAGTGTTGGTTGTAGCAAGTCTCCTGGAGTGAGGTGTGTGAACGGTGCAATTTATGACCCAACCTCTGCTGTTGCCTCCGTGTGTGTGTGTGTGTGTGTGTGTGTGTGTGTGTGTGTGTTGTTATAAGTTGATAATGATATATGTCTCTTTATCTCATATATATATATATATATATATATATATATATATATATATATATATATATATATATATATATATATATATATATATATATATATATATGAAAGCTTAAAAGAAGATAAACATAAACTTACATAAGTGTGCTCCCAGACACACAAACACACACACACACACACACACAGACACAAAATTTTGGGCTTGCATTTTAATGTCAAATAATGTGGCCCGATTCATCATCCCGCAGCTTTTTTCCCTCCCCTTTGTTGGAGTGCACGGAGTTATGAAGGCAACTCTATGAGGAAAAATGAGTTCCGATCTTTGGGAGGCGTTTTCGTGCGGTCTGTCGGAGCCAGTCATGTACAGGACGGGGGAAACGCCTGTCGGAGCCAGCCACTGTAGAGGATAAGGACATGCGATGCCACGAGCTCAGCTGTGAATATGATAGTGAAGACCTTGAGTATGATAGTGAGGGTTTTGAGTGCGATTGTGAGGCCCTTAGGGATGAAAATGAAACCCTTGAGTGCGATTGAGAGGCCCTTGAGAATGATATTGA
>NC_092245.1:16450700-16475700 GCF_036320965.1 Panulirus ornatus
TTTTTCGTCTCCTCTATGCACACCCAATGTGCCTCTCCATCACTCGCTCCCACTTCAGTTTATCTGTCCATCACCTCGAGCAAACTATCTGTCCATCTATATCTTTCTCTCGCTTGTATCGACAGTATCCTTCTATCTTCCTAACTCGTCTATATGGAACACTTGGTTGAGACTAACCAACCTAAGGTTACCCCAGCCAACAGTGGGAGATGGTGCAATGTCCGGTATACAAGTACACTAATGGGGATAATTGAGGCCAGAAACTGGGGTGGGGAAGGGGTGCTTAGAAAGACCTCGTGTCGAGGATCCTATTAATCAGGAAGGCCAGAATTTCTTTCAGGTCCTTCGTGAAGCAATGACATTGTGGTCGTTCTTCGCTTTCACCATCACCCGTGATCCAGAGTGTCCACTGTCATTAAGGTCCCTCTTTTTTTTTTAAGTGGTATCTGAGGAAAGGGAGGAAAAGAAGGACCTAAAACACAGGAGTCGTAAGGATCACTGTTCTCTTCTGACGTGAGGCCTGTGGTTGGGTCTGAGAGGCCTGGGTGGGTTGATATTGTGAGGAGTAAATTTTTGAACCATTCTTTCATGTACGGTGGATATTTATGGGGTAATAGTGTGTACATAACTTCTCTCCTAATGAGGCGTAAGGCAGTAGTTTATATTCTATGGGTTGGTCCGGCTACTCATTTGTACTTACTGAGGGCAAGATGATTAAGCCTACAGGTCGTTAGGGATAAAGAGAGGTCAATGACTCTTTAACTGTTTACATTAAAAGTATCATATGCCTCTTCTGTTGTCTGATTATTGTGAAAGATTGAGCTTGCCAAACTTCATTTGCAGACATCCACTCTTTTGCTGTCATATATGATGTACTAAATTAAGTGCATATCACTCACAGTCAAACCCCACAGACTACCCATGGTTTACCTACACCGCTACATCTCTCCTAGTTCAGCCAAATAACAGCACGTCATCCCTCATATACCACATCAATTCAATGCATTCTGTCCCATGCTCGTTTTGCCCTCTCCTCAATGTTCAGACCCCGACACGCCGACACCCCGATGCCTCCGTCATTCCATCCTTCCATCTCCTCGGTCTCTTTCTCCCTATTCTTCCTTCTGACACAGATCCTCTCAATATATCTTTCTTCGCTCATCCTCTTTAAAAGTCCGAACAATGCAGTACACCTTGGTCGGTCTTCTCAATCAAACTACCCTTACTACCTATCCTGTTTCTAACCCTAGTCATTACACGATCACCTCCTCGCACCACATACCTTCCTCAGGCTATTCATTTCTAACATGTCTACTTTTTCCGTTGTCTATCATATTCAAGGCCTAAGCCTCACATCCATACATCACTGTCGGGACTACCGTATTTATGAACATGCTCTTCCTCCACTCAAGCCGTAGCCCTGTCTTCCGCTCAGTGACTCACTTCAGGTTCTCATGATTCCATCCGTGGCTTAATGACTCTCCAAGTCCAGTGGATTCCCTGAAATTCAGACTTACAGTCGAAACGATTATCCTGACTCCTCTCTCTGCTTCATCTCATTACCTTACTTCTGTTCACGTTTGCTGTCAGTTTCCCCTTCTTTCAATGCAAACCCTCTAACGCCATCAACAGCCTCTGGAGTCCACCACCACAGCTGTGTCATCCGCAAACAACAAATGATTCGCCTTCCGTACCATATCTCTCTCTCTCTCTCTCTCTCTCTCTCTCTCTCTCTCTCTCTCTCTCTCTCTCTCTCTCTCTCTCTCTCTCTCTCTCTCTCTCTCTGTTTAAGCAGTTATTTCCCCTCGAGCGAATCAACCCCAAACAACTCCAGGCTTTTCCTCCAATGCAATGGTAACTCACTTTTCCATCAACCTGACAAACATTTCTCTCCATTGACATTCTCCGAAACCTCTTAATACAGTTGGTGTTCGCATTACCGTGAACTATATTTCACATCTGAACTTATATCAACCATGTAACGCAAGCCAAAACACCCTTGGTTACTCAGGATTCAATTCATCTTCGGAAAGTAATTTACGTTGATGGGTAAGTTACTTGGTTTCAATATCTGAACACTGGGGCGGTTTATGGTGATTCATAATTCTCTCAGAACGTGACGGTGAGATTTGCATCTGGGTCTTTCATTCTAAAGTGTTAGGCCTAAAGCTTGGGGTAGGAGGAAGGAGGAGGAGGGGGTGAGGTTCGTCCTATCCCCAACACCCCACTACCCTAGCAGACCTTGTAATGAAACTTCTCATTTCACAACCAGAGCATGACGCCTAAGGAAATGATATTACAGATGGGGTAGGGAGGGGATAAAGGGAGGGAGAGAGAGAGAGAGAGAGAGAGAGAGAGAGAGAGAGAGAGAGAGAGAGAGAGAGAGAGAGAGAGAGAGAGAGAGAGAGAGAGAGAGAGAGAGAGAGAGAGAGAGAGAGAGAGAGTCACCTATCCCTCTCGTAAAGGGGATATGATCTATCCCATTTGTTAAAGGGGGGGATGTCACTTAATCCTCTCTCCTCATGGGGATGTCAGCACCTCCTTATGTTACGGGGATTTCACCTCATCCTCATGTTACGGGATGTCACCTATCCCTCTTGTTACGAGGAGGTCGTCTATCTCTCTCGTTACCAAGATGTCACTTGGTAATTACTTTATCAGGAGGCAACGCACACCATGCACTATAAGGCTCCGTGACCAGCACATAGACCCCTATAGAATGTGATTTACCTCACAACATTCATCTCTCTGTCTAACCATCATTAAGGTGATTTTTCCTCATCTTAAAACGATGCATTAGTCCTTCAGTCTTCCTTCACACTCTCGCCTTTGGAAAACACACCTCTACGTACATAGGACATAAGAATGGAAGTCCTATTTCGAATCGTCTTATCTCCTGCTCTCTTGACGGCGTTTTAGCCAACCTTAGAAAATCCCTAATCGTCATCCCTAACCAAGAGATAACAGATGGTCGAAAACCAGCGTGGAGTGTAGAGGGAATACATCACTAAGGGACATTTGGGTTGAGAATTCTGCTTTCGCTGTATTCATCTACATTCAGAATGCACAACTTGCTCATATGTGTCTCCCTAATGTGTTCCGGCAGACTTGAGAACTCTCCCACCAGCAGCAGCAGCAGCAGGACAACTGCATCATCACCAGCACCACTGCCAACAGCTCAGCTGGTGCTGCTGCTGCTGTACGCCAGTTGCACCACGACTCCCGAAGTGACGTCAAGGGACATCACCATCATCCCACAGGCGACATCAGAACATCACAAAGTCTTCAGCAATGGGACATCACCGGACCATCGTCACTTCATTCTTCTCTAATCCCCAGTATGTCTGCTTGAAAGTGAGAACGACAATTTCACCTCTTCATCTTCCTTTCTATCTCCAACATGGCTGTATGGTAGATGACAATCGTATTACGCCCACACCCAACCACCCTCACTCTCCCACTATCTCCAATAGGTCTCCAAGACATTAAGAAGCGTGGAATCATCTATCGTCACAATTTTCTATATTCTATGTCCACACGAGTGTGATATCCTCACATCTCATCATCCTATGAGATATGCTATGCGTCTCCATAGCATCATCTGTGTTACCTATCTCCTATTATCTGATCTCCAGTGTGTCTCCGTCATAGTCAAGACAATAGCGTTACCGCCACAACTACACTCTCCCCGTTTATCTCCAACCAGCATGTCTCCATCATAGTGGGAGATCAATCCCCAACAAACCACTCCCTTCCATGCTTCCCCAACATGTCATTATCTACAACATCAACTGCAGGCTGCGGGAGTCAACAAGGGCGAGTGATCTAGCACCTCATCATGGGATTAACGTGTTTTTTCGCTGGTACTTCTCATAAAAGTTGGCCATGGAGTGCCCTAGGGGTAATATGCTGTCACCCTCATTATTCTAAGCAACGCAGGGTCCTTCAATATTAATGAGCTATCTCGGATTTTTTTTTCTCCTCCTTCTCGCTCACCAGATATCTGTTTCCTTTTAATCATTTTGAAGATAAAAAGACTAATCATAATCTGGATTTGTCTCTTTGATCAAGACAAATGTACAATCTATATACTCGCAACTTTAATGGGTTTGATATTTCTTGTGATCCGCCTGTGGGTCTTCTGTCTTCCTGCTCACTTACAGAAATTGCCCTCCTTTGATCACTTACTTACAATGACTAAAGATTAATAGCAATGTGAGCTTAACCTCTTCTTCTGTTCACAGGAGATCTAGGCTTTCGATCTAAAGGGTTTTCAATCTTATATTCATTGGAGTCCACTTTATTCCCCCCCCCCCCCTCTCTCTCTCTCTCTCTCTCTCTCTCTCTCTCTCTCTCTCTCTCTCTCTCTCCCCCTTCTTTTTTTTCTCCCTAAGGCTCCCTCTATATACCCATCCGTTAACATCCTCTACGTTTACGTTGTACTGGACTGCGGTAAACATACCAACGTCTTGGGAGCCTCAAAGAAAATGGGAGGGAGGAAGGAGGAGGTCTCTGGGTATTTTTCCATCCTTTTTTGTCGGTGAATTTGTTTCCTAAAGGAACAGTACGCTTCCCATCTATCAGGAATTTGTTTTTTCCTTTGTCTTTATTTCTTTTAGGGTATTGATATATGACCTCTGCCTGCCAAACGCTTGTGAGGGATTTTTCGTATGTGCTTGTAAGAAGAGGATGTGGTTCTGCAGTGATACCATCTCCGTATAGTCTCTGAACAATTGTGGCTCGTGTGTTTACTCCGTGGAATACGTAAGCAGAAGATATTTCTTTTATCTCTCTCTCTCTCTCTCTCTCTCTCTCTCTCTCTCTCTCTCTCTCTCTCTCTCTCTCTCTCTCTCTCTCTCTCTCTCTCTCTCTCTCTCTCTCCCTACCTACCTACCTATCTCCTCCAACAATGCCTTTCACACCCGCTATCAGCGCCACTTAAAAAAAAAAACGAAAACTATCTCCCTCCCACCTTCCCTCCTTCCCTCCACTCCGTCACTCACTCCTTCCCTCCCGTCACTCCTACAACGCCACACACACACACATCTCTGGCCGTTCCCACTCTCGTCTTCTCTCCCTCTTGTTCCTCTGACCTCCTCCTCCTCCTCCTCCTCTCCGACGCCGTGCGTGGTCTTGCCTCGTTAGCATCCTTGTACCCTGCGCAGTGTTCGCTTGTCATGGGCTTTCCAGATACGCGCCCGCAAGGTAATTGAGATGTGACGTGAGACGAATGAGCGGCTCCTTGTACGCTGATAAAATTATATTTAACATATCTGTCTCACAGGGTCTCACAAGGGTCTGTGTACAGAATTATATTTTTTTTGAAGAGGGTGAAAATGCATATTTATGTACTATAGTCTGATATACATATATATATATATATATATATATATATATATATATATATATATATATATATATATATATATATATATATATATATATATATCATTAAAAGATTAATTATGCTATCTTAGGATTACATTTTGTGGGGTTTCTAAAGCTTTGAAGATGCGCTCCAAGCAGATGCAGGGAAATGATGGATTCCTTTAGAGTAAGAAGTTCCTTATCACTGACAGTATAACCACTTTCTGTAAATTGTCATGTAATAATCATGTTCCTCAAATCAATTATAAGTAAGTTTACACCGAAATCAAAAAGTTTATAATTACGATTTTTTTTTCTTCAGAAGATTTTGCTTTCGTTATCTTATTTTGATTTTGATATACTTCGCTGTGGATTGATCTCAACAGACATCCGAATCAGATAAGAGAGTTGATAAATGAGATATGAGAGTTGAGCCGTAAGTCAGGTTAAAAACCGCTTCTTATTGTGTTCATAATTCATCAATATGACGTGGAAAATACCTACTTATGGTATATGCAAAGTGCTGTCAAGATGTTTATTCAAAAGGTTTTTTGTATATAGTACATTTAGACAAAGCGTTTCCGAGATAATGTGGGCGAACGGTACATAAGTGGGGGTATACGTGGAGCATACAGCAAGTAAATTACATCGACATAGGAGGCTGACAGAATGAGTTTGTGATAGTGTGGATCATGATGGGTACATAGCGAGGGATGGAATGTACATACACTAAGTAAATCAGATCGACCTGAGAGGGTAAAACAGGAGAAGCCCAAGAACCCAAAAGGTCATCATCCCGTCGAGAAAATAATATGTGGAACCGTATCAAATATTACTGGAACAAGTATCGGGCACAGAACAGAGCCGACACCGAGAAAGATTAATGTTAAAGTTTTTGTGTCTATCAGGTATAAAGTAGAACCGATGCATAGAATACTCACCCCTTTGCTTTTTCGCTCCTATGCTCCGCCACTATATTGCGCACCCAATGCTCATTTTGTGAGCGGTAGCGCAGAAGAATAACAAAGTTCAAAAAGGGACTTTGCCAGATTCCAGTGGGCATATAATCATGACATGAATTGTTCGAAAGTCGGTTAATCACATAAGCTTCTAATTTCTCATAGAGCTGGCTTGGAGATAGAGACGATGACAGCATGAGCTCAGAGCTGGACGATGCACCTCGGTACCATAAGAATACCATACAGCGCCCCAGTGGATGGAGCTGGACCAAGGGCTATGTTTTCCATGCTGGGAGTGGATGAGATAGTTACCGCTCTAGACAGCATAAGAGCGCACCAGCCTTGCCTTTGCGGCCCCACAAAGATCCATCGGTATAATACATTAACGGCGTATTGCGAGACATGCTGGTAAGCGCCATGTTCACCTACGAGTTCTAGAAGGCTATGAAGAGTGAGCGAGCCGGCAAGATAATGAACATAATCAATTTTGAGAGGTCTGATGATCCAGGGTTGCGAGGGAGGGAGGAGCAGGTATATGGTCTGTTGGTATTGGATCCTGTAGAGGCCATATCATTTGAATACCACGGCTGAGCCACCTGCGGTATCCTGGTGGGTGATAGCAGGTCATTTCATGCAAATAGTCGTGGTCATTTATAATATATATATATATATATATATATAGTCTTTTTTTTCTTTCTCGTTAATTCCTGCAATGTGTGCGATCGCCGGTCCCTTCGCTCCCCAGTCGCGTGCCTGGTGACCATTAAGCTTAAGTCGTCACGAAGCTTGCTCACTGACTTCAAGCATGACCAAGCAAAGTCTGAAACTACGTTGTTGAGGATGATCCTCTCTGACGCCATCTGTTCTCGCTGTCTTATGTGTCTCAGTCTATGTAGATCAGGCGTTTTACATACTACGATTGTCTTTCAGCTGATAACCTCGTTCGTCCTAGGCCAAGTCTTCTGTCGCCTCCTCCTCCTCCTCCTCCGCCTGCGCTTCCCATGGACTCGCACTTACCGAAATAGCTGGCTAGGCTGGTGAGGTGGCCATGGATGTTATATGTAGGGGAGAGAGAGAGAGAGAGAGAGAGAGAGAGAGAGAGAGAGAGAGAGAGAGAGAGAGAGAGAGAGAGAGAGAGAGAGAGAGAGTAGAGAATTAAAGGAAACTGGGCATCCTAACTGACGTGTGTGAGGACCAGAATGCTACCATTCTCGACCAGGAGACCAGAGGGTAGCGGGAACAACATGAAGGTTACTACTTCCCTTCATGGGATCTACAGTCCAACTGACGAGAGAAAATGGGAAGCCGAGCATCAGTACATAGGCCTACGGTCTCGCCTCAGGGATGAGGGGTGGTAGGGATAGGGAGATAGAGGGAGAGGAGGGAGGTTCACATAGAGGGGGAGGTGGGGTTTCTGTCAATGGCTGAGGGAGGTGGGGTAGTGGGAGAGTTTGTGGTAGGACACAGTGGGAGAGAGGGAGGTAAAGTTGTGGTTCCGGGTAGAGGCAGAAAGGAAACCAGTCTGGAGTTCTCGTGTGATACAGACTAGAAGGGAAATATCATCTATCTTCAATCATGATTATAAAAAAAAGACGATGAAGTTGAAGATTTTCTAAGAAAGTTTTGCATAACATGAATTTCAGAAGGGTACAAGTAATCCTGGAATTCTACGAAAGTTGTGGCAGATTAATTTACACACACACACACACACACACACACACACACACACACACACACACACACACACATACACACACACACACACACACACACACACACACACACACACACACACACACACCTCATCTGACGTTTCGGGAAGAAGTTATTTCTTCATAACATCACAGACATATCTTGCCACCTGAGATCCCTCGTCCCTGGGATGCAGTAACATTACCACATGAAGGCCTATTTGAGCATATGCAGATCGCTGCAGGAACAGCCGCATCCCAACCATGTAAACATTGTCAATAACCAGTTGACTGTGTATTAGTACTCAACTCTCATCCTGAACTCTTTTCAAGCTTTATGTTTATTTTTGAGTACATTTTCTCAATGTATTTTCAGCTTTTGGTTGTATTTAGTTTTGTAAAAGGATTGTTCTTGTTATTATCATTATCATCATTACCATTATTATTATCATTACTATTATTATCATCATAATTACTATTATTACCTTTATTATCATTATCATTATCATCATTATTATTATCATTATCATTATCATTATCATCATTATCATCATTATCATTATCATTATAACTATCATCGGTAGTAGTAGTAGTGGTAGCAGTAGTAGTACTATCATTTCTGTCACTATTACTAATATCACTGTAATTGATACCCCTCTCATTTTCAAACGCTCATTGCAATAATGACCCGAAAACATCACATGAGGCGTGTGATACATCTTGGCTTTTCTCTTCAAAATACTCAAAGATGCTCAAAAGAAGAATTTTTCTTGCGGTAATTTCTCTTAAGGACCAAAGAAACTCGTGGGGAAAGACATTTTACTCACTGTGTTTACAAATATCTCGTTATAATCTCCATCACAAAGACCTTTTGCATGAGGGTGTGTCATTATGCCTCTGTGTATCCTGAGAAAGAAAAATTCCCAATGTTAATAAAGAAAAGACAATACTTAGCATTGCAAATAGAGAAACAAACGCTTGCATAAAGAAAAATTAAGAGAAAGAAATAATAAAAAGTGTTCATGAAGGTTAAAGATAGTCTATATAGAAGGAAAGCATGAATAAATGAATGTTGAAAAGTACTTGTAGAAGGTAAAGATACAACCATTTATATAGGATAGAAACAAGAAGCATTAATTGTAATCAATAGAGTTATAGATGGACTATATCAATGTAACAGAAATCAATGGCATTAAGTAATTCTACAACCCTCCCAAAAATCAGACAAGAATTCTGTTAAAAACAAAGACAATTAGTAATTACACAGGATTCCAATTTTCTTTCTTCTTTTTCTTTCTCTTTTTCAGGCTGCATTTTCTCCCGGCATCTGGTGTCTGTCGAAGGAGGGAGGGAGGAGGTGTTGCCATCACACACCGTACCCATCGAAGCCTACCCATAGCCACCACAAGCCCTACCACCGTCCACCACCACCAGGACCACCACTACTGCCAACTAAGGTGTCGCCTTGTGGGAGCCCCTCAGCTGTTTATTACCCAACACATAGGACTCTCTAGGGAGATAATGAAAAGATGAAAAAAAAAGAAAAGAGATAGAGAGAGAAAGAGAGAAAGAGACGTATGAGTACCTGGATTAAGATTAAGCCCAAAAGAAAGGCAAAAGAGAGAAAGCGAAGGAAAGTAGAAGAAAAGGAGAAAGACTAAATGGGAGAGAAAATATAAAAGAACTGTTACACAAGAAAAATTATACACTCTTATAAACATACTTACGCGAACACAGAACGCAAAAGAATTTTCTTTGGCGCAACAAGGAAAAATGGAGAATTTGAATGAACACTTTTACGCATTCTGTGAATGATGACATAAAAGATCTAAGAACCGGGTCAAAATGGCTGAAGTATATGATAAGCGACATGATGCGTGAGTATGGGCAGTGGGAAAAGTTAGGAAGCTTCTTAAGTATTTGGAGCAAAGCATAATCACAAGATGAAGTGCTTGCTCATGTCTTACAATCTGCTGTGGATGTAAGTACATGAAAAGGACAGATAAAAGATCTGATGGTCTAGGACGAGGCTATCTGATGGGGGATAGTACATAGGAGTACATGGGAAAGACAGGTAACAGGAGGCCTGATGGTCTATGACAAGGTTATCTACCGGAGGACAGTACATAGGAAGGACGGGCAACAGGAGGCCTGATGGTCTATGACGAGTTTATCTGATTCAGGAGAGTACATGGGAAGGACAGATAGCAGGAGACCTGATGATCCATGACGAGTTTATCTTCTGTCATGATCTTATTTGGGGTAGAAACGGTATAATAAAGGAGAAGGTATCTAACCCCAACATCAGTTCCCTCCGGCTCAACATCCGGCAAGAAAATAGCTAAAGAGGAACACCATTTAGGATACAGAAAGCATACTGCCATAGCAATTGTGTAGGAAAGTCTGAACAGGGAAATTTCCCAACTCTAACTGCTATGAGCTTCTCCAAGACTGAATTCTGATGGAGAAAAAGGAGTTGATTGTTTAAAAAGTATCATTATTTCATTTTCCTACTTTCGTGCTGTTTCGTCTTCTTCCTTTTGATATCTTAGAGTTATTTCGGGTCGTTGAATCTTTACCCAACACGAGAGATTTTCGTATGTTTTTGTTCTTCAAATTACTTTGTATTATGAAAGCTTCTCTTAGAGAGAGTAATTCTAAGTCTCTGAATCTTTCTTCGTGTGGTTTCTATTTCTGAGCAGTGTAATTAGTATTGTTGCTCCTCTTTGAGTTCATTCTAGTTTTCTTTTTTTTACACTATTTGCTGGAGAGGCAAACTACTGTGAGTATCTCCAGCCTAGAATGAGTCAGGTAACATTACTAAGAAGCTCATCGATCCTATCAGATGCCTGTTTTCAGAATACATGAGCGTGCTCACCCAAATTACATTTTTCCCCAACTTTAGGGGGCATAGTTTCTAGCTTATTCATCACTCCTATCACGAATATTAGAGAGAATCTGAATCATTTGTACTCCAACATTAAACTGAATAATTCTATATCGTCATGCATATATGTTTATTTCGGCTCATATCTATAGTAAGTCTTTTGATACTAGACACAAATCGTGATGATCATACTCTTTGATTTCTACTTCTCATATACAAGGAGCTTATCATTCCTTTCACGACAGAGTATAACGAGATGAAGCCTTCTTAAGAAGGGTGTCATGGAAATCTTGATAAGATAATCAATAGACGTAATGATTTACGTAAATTTCTTAGTGGTCGAAATGGTAGAAGGGTTAGATCTTTCTTGGACGCGAGGGAGACAGACTTGACTCCTTTGTGGCAATTCTATCGCGCCTTGGACGGGCGTTCCACCAAAACACTCCATTACCGCGGACTGTGGAGGGAGGGAGGGAGGGAGGGAGGAGAAAGAGAGAGAGAGAGAGAGAAACCGACTATCATCCATCACTTCGCACCGCTATGCTTTGCGGCTTTCCTGATGCATATGATCCGAGGATGTAAGTCGTGCAATTATCCCCGACCGTGTACTGCTCCCAAACCGTCGCGTCACTCGCTTCCTGTTGACGGCAGGTGGAGCAGAGAGAGAGAGAGAGAGAGAGAGAGAGAGAGAGAGAGAGAGAGAGAGAGAGAGAGAGGATTTGCAACTAACGGAGGAAAGATGGGTAGAGTGAGAAAAAGAACCTTGCTTCTTAGTCAACACAGTCACTAAAGATCTGGAGCGAAACCCATTTACTGAACTAATTTCTTGATTGGTCATATAGGTAAAGGAAGTACATGTAAAAGAAATTAATCCTCAGATGGGAAGAGATACAAGGAATGAGTGAGGTCTCGATGCCAATCGTTATTTCATCTCTCATTAGATATTCGTTGAATTTCCTGGAGCAAATATATATACACTACTTGGACAGGAGAGACCATCATCCATCTTCATTTAAGCTTCAATTTTTTTTTTCTTTTTCTCTCTCTTTATTCCATAGATAATCATATCTTTTTTTTCTTTTATTTTCCATAGATTTATTTTTTTTCTAGGAGAGACTTAAACACATTTGCTTCATCTGTATTTACAGAATAGTTATGCTATTTCCAGTATCTACACCGTAGGGTTCTTTTTCCTGATTTATATATGTGGACCACTTAGAAACCCCTGCTGTTTATGTGGACCACATGCAGCAAATATTCAATATAGCTGTGGACCACCATTATCATATATGCACTATAGTTGTGGACCACTTTTATCATATATCCAATAAAGCTGTGGACCACGTTTATCACATAACGACTGTAGCTTTGGACCACCTTTAGTATATATGCAATATAGCTGTGGACCAAATTAGCATATATCCAATATTATATCGGGTCTAAAATCACAATCAATAACAAATGATAGCACCTAATCTCGCACAAGAGATAGTACTGATGATAAGATTTATTTATGTTTTTTATTGATTTATATTCCTTCGGTGGACCATTGGGAAATGCGCCGCGGACAACAGGTTAAGGAGAAGCCTTGATTTACAACGGCCTTGAACTTTCCCAAATTGACGCCTTTCTCTATCTTCTTTCGATCTGAATCTTTTTGCTCTTTGCGAAATTCAGCCCAAAGACGAACTCCTCTGCTCGGCCAGATGCGTTCTAAGGACAGACGTGCAGTGTAGTTGTGCTTAGGACGGGTGTCGAGTATAGCAGACCTTATGTACATAGGTGTGTCAAAGGCGTGAATGTAAATGCAGATTGAAAACAGGAGTGTCACGAGGGCAGATGTGGAGTGACGGAGTGCTAACAACAGGTGTGTGAAATGCATATGTACTGAGGACAAATAACTGGAAATACAGATGTGGTATATTAAATGTAGTTGGGTTATAAAGATCGATAAAGCAGTGATGATGGGTGAGGGCAGATGCATAGTGCAGATGGACTCGGGGCAGATATGGAGTTACAGACGAACCTGGACCTGCATCTACTATCAGAACTGAAGGTGGAGTGCAGGTGTGTTGAAGGTCCATATGTCTAAACACGTATGCTGACAACAGATCTGAATATAGACATGTTGAAGAGAGAGGTAAAGTACGAGCGTTTTAAGAGCAGATGTGAAGTACAGGTGGGTTTCAACAGGTGTGTAAAACAGGTATATTATTGAGCTGTTGACATGGTTAAGATAAGCATGATAAGCCTTGGTGAGATTATAAGGAAGGAAATGTAAAGTGTTAGAGTGATTATAGATAACTTAAGTGATAAAGGAATAGGAAGACAAGTTCATCGGAAAAATAGAGATACTGAAGATAGAAGCGAATCAAGATGATGATAGACGACAATTGATGAAAATAGAGAGAAAATAGGTTATGGAAAGGAACTGGCAGACGGAAAGAAAACTTTTATGGAAAGGAGTCGGTGGAATTAGGACGATAAAAAAGAGTGATTAAAACAATAGAAAAACAAAACAAAACAGAATAATGTAGGAAAAAAAATGCAAAAATGAGTTAAATCCTGAAAAAAAGTAAAAGGAAAAATGTTCGTAGTGCCAAAAAAAAAAGAACCAGATACGACATGTAAAAATATCGTAACAATTGACGGGAAAATGATTTACAACATTAATGAATCGATGGTTAATGTTCCACCTGTCACTTGATCGTTATCATCGGCTGTGATATATTTTGCTTTTTATTCGTTCAAAATTTATATTTGAGCTAGAAATAAAGTAACACCCTCCCCAATTTTCTTAATGTTGGTAATGATATCTTTACTTTTTTATTAATTCTTTGTCTCTAGTTTACTTTCGCAGCTTAAAAAACGAATTTTAAGCTTACTTGAATTTTCAAGGTATGCAGTTAGTCAGTTTTGATAAAATGATACGTAGACAGTAGGCAAAGTTCGATTATACCTCTGAGTTCTATGATATATTCATTTACTACATGTTTCTTAATCACTGAACCTCTAGAAATATACTCAAAACTTTCAGTTATTCGTCCTCCCTCAAGACTTGTGAAACAAGAGGTGCTTTTCAAACGCATGATTAGAGATGACAAATGGCAAATCTGAATTTCAAAAAGGATATGTATCCTACATCTTGTTTTAATCAATTAAGAATACAGTTAGAAATATAGTTTAGACAAATTAACTGGTCTGCTATGGTGACTTCTAGTGACTGTATAACATCTCATCATAAGTTAGTAGGGTTATAGTCAATCAGACTGGGAAAGATGAAACAGTAGAATTTTTCGTATCATATTGCTTAAAGAATGACCATTCGTCCCCTCATTTACGTCTACGAGAACACGTAGATGATAATCTGACTTTAGGCGCTTACTTTAAAGTTTTCCATTACATTTGAGTTGACCAAGAGCTAGTCAAGTATAAGGAAAAGGAAAAGACATGACTAAAATCAACGGTAATATCTTTACAACTTGTGCTATTGAATTTTGATTCTTTTTAACAGGGTTTCTTGGTGCGTTGAGTCTGTTCGGCAGATGTCAAGGAGAGAGAGAGAGAGAGAGAGAGAGAGAGAGAGAGAGAGAGAGAGAGAGAGAGAGAGAGAGAGAGAGAGAACATTAATTTTCTGTTGAAAAACCTGCCTTCATAAAAGTCTTATCTTTTTTTCCAGCTCCATATCAAAATTTCTGTGAAATTCAAACCAATCAAATTCTACACCAAATTGAGAATGTTATGTAGAAGAAGAAAATATGTCTATTACAGCACGTCCGCAAAATTGAAATTTCAATTTCCTTTCGAAAAATTTCTGCTACAAAGTGGAAAAACTCCAATAAAAGCAGAGTCACGCACAAACAAGAGATGAGAGTATAACACTGATAAAACTCTATTTGCACCTCGAAGAATGTGATAAACCACGAGATCCTTACATAAAACGTCGTTTTCTTTGGTAATAAAACGAGAATTTACAGTCGATAAAGTGGCACTGCGATATGCGTTAGACTGGTGACGAAAACCATTTCAATTCTTGTGTGTAAAATCACTGTTCACACGGTAATTTACGTTCTTTATGATCACCGAAAGTAAGGGTCGATCTCAGGCGTTTTCTTCATTTATCATGCCCGCAGGTATTCAGTCATTGAGGACCTAGACCCTGGAGTCTTTTCGAGCACTCTGTATTCTCTTTTGCGCCACAGCCCAGAAGAGGATGGGTGCGCAATAAATAATTCGCTTCTGCGGTAAAGAAAAAGAAAAAAGATCCTAGAAAGATTAAATTTGCTTCTAGATAGATGTCAGGTTTTTGAGGCTATGGCCGCTTGCTAAGTTGCTGCGTCTGATCTCTTGAAACACAGCCTTTGAATTAAGGGCATGGCCTTTGACCTGACCTCGTAAGCCGGAAGGTACCTCCCCTTTTTAAGCTCGACTGTACGACCCTTCTTGGGCTTGATGAGTATCCTAAGCCTTCGACTTGTCGGTAACGGGTTGGGTCAAAGGCCAGGCCATCGTACCCTAAGGGTGATAGCGTTGCTCCCAAAGGTTGTATCGTTATACTCAAGGGCTACATTGTGTTACTCAAGGTCCATACCGTTGTCCTCAAGGCTCGTATCGTCGTGCTCAATAGTGATATCAGAGGACTGAAGGAGTTGAGAAATAGTAAATAGCTTAAACATAACTGCTTTCAGTTCTTATTCTTTTTTTTTTCTCTCTGTCTCTTTCAAAAACATCTGGAATTCCTTGAGGTAAAAAGAATAAGAAAAAGGTAATCCACAACGCAAAAGTTACGAAATCATACAGAAAATTTTCTTTAAAAAAAAAAATTCTTTAAGAAATCCATCTCAAGGTGTTACAGCATGAATGCGTCCATGTGAAAGTCTGACGAAGTTGCTTAACATCAAGTAACTCTTTAAATAGGTCAGTGTCTGAGCAGCAACTAGCAACTGATGTGTTACTTGATGTTTCGTGGGTCTAGTTCCTTTGCTCCTTTCGCTCCTTCCTTCTCTCCACCTGCTTCGAACACCTTCCCCAAACCTTCCTCCTTCTCTCCTGCTTGGAACACCTTCCCCCCAAAACGGAAGAGTTCTGTTGTCATGCAGAGAAAACAAAATGCAAAATGATCTCGCATGTTACGAGGTACTGTAGATACTCAGTGATTAAATATATTGTAAGTCTTCGTATCACTGCCGTGGGTAATATTCATGAGTATATTTCTGAGCAAATGTTTTGTTTATGTGATATATGACGTGTACAGTTGTGTATATAACCTTAATCATATGCTCCTTCATGCAGAATGTTCCTACAATCTATGATCATTGCTGATGCATATCATTCTTATTGTACATCTTTTGCATGTTCTCGGATATGTACAAGCGTTCATATCATCTATGAACATTGTTCAGAGAATCTTTTAAGTACATCTGTTGTATAATCTATGCTAAGTATGACGTTCAAATTTTTGATATACATGATTCTCATAATCATGTGCTACCCACAAAATTGACACAATCCAAGAACTGTTCACATAATCTATGATGTGAATATTGTTCCTGCGATCTGCATCACATATAAGGCTCACATAAATCATAAGTCGCGTTCACATCCTTTGTTTTGTACTTTATTCACATAAATCTAAGAGACGTACATCCCTAACGTGCGTGTATAGTCACAACTCCAAGGCCTCAAGGTCCTCTGGGTTACATACATACACACGGACATCAATTTCGGTGTTCCGCGGTCATTCCAGCGGTCCGGACCAGAGACCTTTCTTCCCATTTTCTGCTGACCCAAACAATGAGGGAGAGTTCTACGCTCCTCTTCGAAGAAATACGTCGCAAGAAAACGTATGAGACACTAGAATGAAGCACTTCTACCTCATGTATCTCCTACATACAGCATAGATTTATATATATATATATATATATATATATATATATATATATATATATATATATATATATATATATAAACAAAGAAGTAATAGCTTGTGGGATTCAATTAAAAGGCAATGAATATTAAAGAATCATTTGATGCCAAACGTATTTCATTTAGGATCAACAAGAACAAGGGTTCGTCACCAGGAAGAAAGTGGTTTAGTCGGAGCTT
Organism: Panulirus ornatus; assembly: GCF_036320965.1. Taxonomy (NCBI): domain Eukaryota; kingdom Metazoa; phylum Arthropoda; class Malacostraca; order Decapoda; family Palinuridae; genus Panulirus; species Panulirus ornatus. The sequence goes on from NC_092245.1 coordinate 16,467,710, forward strand.
CGAATGAGTCGCAAGTCACGGGAAACATCGATTAGTATCGGATCCTTATCGTTCCGTACCGTTGTCGTTGTTGTTGTTCTCTAAACACACGCTCCTTATACTGTTGCCTTGAGTCCCTGTTGTATCTTCTCTGTTTGTGTTCCTGTTCAACAGAAGAGCGTGAAAACAGGACCGTTTGTCAGCGTGATGTATGCTAGGTCTTGGCATGGACCAGAGTTCATGCGCTGTCTGCCGTTGCATGTTTGCACGAGCTATGCCTCTTGAACAATCGTTCCGTCCCGTTAGCTTAATCTGTCCACAGTCACCCTCCACCGTTGCTGCCTAATCAACCCCTCCATCCGGAGAGGGAGGGAGGGAGAGGGAGAGAGAGAGAGGCCAATGGAGGGAGTGAGAGAGAGAGGGGAGGAAGGAAGGGGAAAAACCCTATAAATATCCCCCAACTAGACGGACCCATTTTAATCCCACAAAGTCTGAAATAAGCCCTAGTTAGGCGTTAATTTGGCGGGCGACACCTGCCCCCACCTCGACCAAGAATATTCATCATTGGCGAAGGACGTCGCCGCGTCGACCCGACACGGGCAGTTTTAGGTGACGTCGGTCATGAGTGAGTGATGGAATGCCAGTATCAGATGATGTCATACGCCTACGTGGGTTATATATCCAGCCATCTCTTAGTCAGTCGTTCTCTGAAATGATATCCCTCCCAACGCCTACCTACTCGTATCTATCACCCTCTCTCTCTCTCTCTCTCTCTCTCTCTCTCTCTCTCTCTCTCGTTCCCATTCTCTCTGGGGAAGGACTGAACTGATGTGTATCGTTCCCTGTAATTCTGGAGATGTGTGGAGGTGCCGTATCGGAGGGGGTTTACATGTGGTTACGGTGTGTGACGGTCGGAGCGGCGGCGGCACACACACAACACGGCAGGTGTGCGGATGCTGAGCAGGTGTAGATATGACAGGGACGTGGCTGGCTCGTGGCTGGCTGGCCCGGGTCGGGGAGACTGACTGACTGCAGCGGTGAAGTTGCAATAACACGTCGGAGGCGAGAGGCGTGTCACCCGTGATCACAGTGAGGATGGAATGCATGGGGCAAGTGGAGGAGACTTGGCCAAGGGGGAGGCTGTGATGGCGGTGTGTGTGTGTGTGTGTGTGTGTGTGTGTGTAGAAGGGGGGAGGAGGGGAAGGGGAAGGTACGGGTGGGCGGTGCCAGTGCCGGTCGCTGGGCGGGGTGAGCGGCCCTCCCCGGCCCGCGTCCCCCGCCTCACTGAGCGCTGGTCGAGGCGCCGCGGCCCCACTTCTGCCAAGGCGGCGTCCGCTCCTGCCAGCGTCCCGCCTGCACGTCGTCTGGCCACCACACGCCGCTAACTCCACGCACTGCTCACAGATGTCGCGGGCGGCGCGCCCGGCTCGCTGCTGCGCATCCCGAGCCCTCATGTTCTTATTTACGGTTTGTTTATAGTCGTGCATCGTCACATGGGCGCTCGGTGGGGCCAGGCGCGCTCCGACTGCTCGTAATTTATCCGGACGGAGACGGTGGTCGGAGGCTCAAGAGTGGGGTGCAAGGCTCGCGCAGGGTCCGCGGGTCGGACCACCTCGTTGCGCCCGCTACCACTCTCATTATCTTGTTAACCTCCACTCATGCGGCCATTCCTATTGGTTGCTGTCGGTCACGTGCTAGTATTCCCAGCCCATAAATGGAGTAATGTGCAAGTGCTAGAGAGGTTTTCCTTCGAGTAGTGTCGCCATAATTCATCAACGTTGGCTGGAACAGTGGACAGAAGGGCACTCGAGGAGCAAATCACCTGCGGACTTCCGCGATGAGCTCCTATCAGTTCGTGAACTCGATGTCCGCCTGCTACGGGCAGCGCGGACAAGATGCCAGTGTGGTGAACACAGACTACTACAGCACTGCCCTCAACAGTTACAACAACTGCTACTCGCCTCCCCTGCAGTATGGAGGTTACACACCTTCGGGCATTTCGGTTGTCCCAAACGGGAGTGAGTTTTCCGGCGGCGGTAGTGGCGGCGCTTCGGGGACTTCAGTGTCTGCAGCGTCGGCGTCCTCAGTGGGCACCCCGAGCGGCTCCGGGGGTAACACCACACCGGGGCCCGCGGTACAGGGTCGCCTTCACCAGACGTCCTCTTCACCTGCCTCCACGCCGCAGGCCTCCGCCTCCTCCGCCTCCTGCAAGTTCGCCTCCACGCCTGAGTCCACGGCTAATCCAGTAGGCTCCCCGCAGGACCTGTCCGTATCAGCTGGAGGTAGCGGGCCCGGCTCGAGTAGCTCCGGAAGCGGCTCCGAGCAGAACAGCTCTAGTCAGGGCGGTGGGGGCGGCAACAGTGCCTCCGGCGGAGGCGGCGAAGGTGCAGAAGGAGAGAGTTTGGAAGGCGCCTCTGGTAGCTCGGGGAGCTCATCTACGTCCAAGACCCAACCACAGATCTACCCCTGGATGAAGAGAGTCCACCTCGGCCAGAGTGAGTAACCCAGACAAATGTGTCGAACAAGTTGTTTCAGAACTCGCCATGTGTGCGGGTTCTGATGTTCTCTTACTCGCCCGTGACACATTAGCCACCCTTTGCCGCCACCCCCCCCCCCCCCTCTCTCCCTCCCCCTTACCCCCCACTCACAACCCTCACATCTTGTATAGTCTCCTTCGGGACGCGTGGCAGCCCCTTTATATTTCACTTTTATGATGCTTCCACTGGCCTCCCATCTTCCAAGTAACTTTACTAATACTTCATCTGATTTGCATGACAGACTCTGTACCGCAGGACATTTCTCCCGCAGCAGGTCAGGCGCGTCATGGACCAGGACTTCACACACACACACACACACACACACACACACACACAAGAGCGGCGGCCTGGATCCCTCATCGTAAATATCTCCCGCTCACGCGGGGTCGGTCGGTCGGTCGGTCGGTCGGTTCCGTCGCTCCCTCAACTCCCTTGACCCCTGATGGGGGTGTCCCCGTAACACACACGATTGGTAGCCCCCAACACCGCACCAACCCCTCCGCCACCTCATCACCTTTCCTTAACAATCCTTCCGCCGCCTTTAAACAGTCCATAAAGTCATAAAGATGCTCCTAAACAGACCTAACCCACTCTTTCAAGAGCCGAGAACCGCAAGAACGAGCATAGTGGGGTAAGGCTGGGAGCCATAAATTGTGTCCCAGGAGGAGGAGGAGGGAGCCCCGCGCGCGGAAGGGTTTGAGGCTTGTTGGGTGTTGTCTCCGCAGTAACCCCGGTCTTAGTGAGTCAACTTGCGGTGCCTCTCCTTGACAAATTGACAGCAAATACACCTGTCGTGGAATTTATGACTGCCTGGAGTGACTCTCGACCTCTCCCACATCAGGAGAAAGTGGTGTTGGTGTGGAGAGGTCCAGTAGTTCACAAGACGGTCTCGGCGAACACATCCCCTCCCTATCGAAAAAAGGGTGAAATATTCACCTCGGTCGGTAAGAAGGCCAGAGAATTCACACAAGTTTTCTGTGTCATGATGAATGTCTCGCTGTGTCTCCTGGCTGGGGAGGGCATCGCCCAGTGCCCCTGGAGAGGCTGTGCAAATATACCAACAGCCACCCCCCAAGAAAAAAGAAAAAAAAAATCTATTCATTCAGGCATTAAAAAGTCTCACTTTGACCCATCTTGTGTAATGTAATTCTCAGATTATGTTTTGTTTCGAAATACTATAAGAAAAAGTAGCCTTTTTTATGGTCATAGAGATATATATATGACCAGACGCTCATAAACCAGAGTATTTTCGATTCTATTTTTTTTTCTTTATGTCGTCTACAGCACGAGTTTCTAATGTTTTTTAAAGTTACTGTGAAATAATTTATTGGACACCGTCCGCTGTAAAACTCCCCCTTTTCTCTGCCGTAAATTTCAACATGTCCAATTCTTTTATCAAGTCTTCCCTTACAGTTAACCTGTTGTGGGACTTTCTTAAAACATCAATTGATTAAATAGGTAAATTTCCAGCATGATGCTGGTCAGCGAGCGATCATGTGCAGTCATGTAGTAATGTGAATTTTCTGTTTGCGATACATATTATCATCTTCTTATATATGAAGCTGATCACTGAAAAATTATATATATATATATATATATATATATATATATATATATATATATCATTTATTATTTATCTATTTACATATATATATATTATATATATATGTATATATATATATATATATATATATATATATATATATATATATATATATATATATATATATATATATATATATATATATATATATTCTAGACACCAAATTACCCTTGTTATATCCTTAAAACACCTGTAAGATACATTCTTCTCCCCAGACCGGGATGCTAGCTCATAATTCTCTCCTCTATCATAAAGCTCTAGTTAGCAGTCTCGGAAACGGGGGGTTGGTTGAATTCTCCTTGGAGAGTCAAGTTGCCAAGAGAGGCCGAACGGACTGGGGGGAAACCCGGAGAAATTTATGGCAGAACTATCACCCCTGCCTAATGCCAATGGTGAATCTTACGTCCTCCATGTCGGGATGGCGGCAATTGAGGAAACGTTTTACCCCTTGTGGAAAGGGGGAAGGGGGACAGAAATGTGTCTAGGTCATCTGCAAGTGCTGTTATGCCTGTGTGTATATACCCCTAATTTTTCTTTGACATATTTTCACTCTCCTATTCCTTTCGGAGTGACGTCAAGTCGAAATAGGAATAGAAAAGGATGTTAAAGAATGTTGGGAATTTTCTGTACGACCTGTATGGTGAAAGGAGGAACACCCTCTTGGTCTTGAAGTTCAGCGGCGACGACTGTCCACCACAATGACTACCAGCGGTGGGAGAGAGAGAGAGAGAGTGAGGGTGTAGGAGGTAGAGTCACTCCTGTTGCTGCCTCTCCTCCACTCGCTCACCATCGTCCATGAAATCTTGAATTTATGTCCCGCTGAAAATTACCCTCCCCTTGTTAGCGCATTCTTGCAATACGTCTCAACTACTTAAATGAATAATGACAAATGTACCGCTTGTTATTAATCATTCATCGGTGGTTATACAGTGCTCGGTGAGCGGCGGGTGAGGTCCTCCGATCGTCAGGAGAGAGAGAGAGAGAGTCATAAAGAGCGTGTGAATGACTTCGCTTCTTCGTCTTCAGCGATCACCTCCGTCAGAAGGGACACAATACACCCGAATCCCAAGCAGCCCAATAACGCTACACAGGTGACGATCATAGATCATCTTTTAGAATCAAAATGTTAACTACAATAACGCATTGAGGGGCCCCCGTTGGACTCAGCGCGCGAGCGTCAGGGAGGGAGTCGGCCGTTCGTCACAGCGGTGATTAAGAACCAGTTGTACAGTTTAATAATCGTCAGTTGAGCAAATGATACGAGGTGTTTGTGGCATACGAGGGCTTCCCCTCCCTCTCTAGGGCTATAAATTTAACGAAAATGATCCGAGGGCGACCTGGACTCAGTTACAATTAGGCCTAAAAAAAAAAATATATACTCTCTGCTGTTTTTATATTTTCCAGTATTCAGACTATATATATATATATATATATATATATATATATATATATATATATATATATATATATATATATATATATATATATATATATATATATATATATTCTTTAACACCTTTTTCCTTTTACTTGTAGAACTAAAAGCGAATTAATTAAGAAAGTCAGCAAATTAGATTCGCAATCATTTTCTCATTGACGGAATGGTCGGTCAGCTGCTCTATTCAAATGACGCAACAGAAAGAATGGTCATATGGAATTAACTTCATATCGGAAATCGATATTTAACCTCTACGATTCCTTCTATGGTAAGGTTAGACTCGATGATCTAGGCTGATGTACCAAGTTAGAGAATTAGAGAATGGTGAAGAGAGGAAATCTTGAAAAGGAGTTAAACGCATAAATCAGATCACGCCTACACATATACTCACACACAAAGCCACGAGAGAGTACTCACACACACACACACACACACACACACACATACATATATAAGGGCAAGGATATAGTATATATACACAAATTTAAGAGGCAGGACAGCACACAGATAGTAATCAAGAATAATCACACACACACAAAGACATATACACAAAGATAATAAATGCCATCCACACAACTATACTCAACACAAACACAGACACACAGAGAAGCAAATAGGCATTCACACACGCACCAATGCACATATATGAAACACAACCACACATGGAGAGACATCCACATGCACATACATATAAAAGCAGACGCTAACACGCTTATGAATAGATGAACAAATGTGGACAGAGAAATAAGCAGACACAAGGATGTGCCAGCGCAAGTATGTAAAAATAAAACAAAATAGAAAGCATAGATAAAGTCACAAAAAACAAATGCATCCACGTACTAGCAAACACCAAAACGCAGAAGTAAACATCAAAACACACAAACACGCACACACACACACACGCTGTGCATGTATATATATATATATATATATATACATATATATATATATATATATATATATATATATATATATATATATATATATATATATATATATATATATATATATATATATATATATATATATATATGTATATATATATATATATATGATGACAGTTGTGCACGAGATAGATTGAATTGCAGTGATGTGGTACACAGGGAGCGACGTGGTGCCACTGGACTGAACCAAGGACTATGAAGCACCTGGGAATAACCACGGAAAGGTCTGTGCGGCCTTGTTGTGGATAAGGAGCTGTGGTTCCCCTTCATTAAACATGACAACTAGAGAACAATTGTGAGCAAATGAGGCCTTTCCATCGTTTATTCCTGTTGCTAACACTAATGGCCACCTAAAATGAAGGGACTAATGCAAGTAAAAAAGAAATAACAAAAAACGCTTAATCAGAGCTTTTGAGATGTATGTACACTTGGAGTATACAAATAAAGATAGCAAGAGAAGGAAGAGGATTCAACAGTTTCGCTGTTTAAAACGAGCTATTATAAAGGTTAGTCTTCGAGGTGATGGTCATCAAAAGGATACTGTGAGAAGTAGCAGACAATCGCGTTCCTCGGGTGCATCGCTCAGGAAGCTGGCCATGTCCACCGATGATATAATGTTATATCTTTGTGGGGTAAGTACAGGGCAATTAAGTTGTCTGTGTTCAGTGTGAATATAGTGCCATAGCTATGAGGGATCATTTGATATGATGAATCGGAGTTTGTATTGCTGGAAAGGCGAGTGAAAGAGATAAGAGAAAGAGTAACTCGTACATACCTAGGGAGTGTGGTTTCAGGTGGGTGCATGTCCAGTGGTGTGGTGTTAAAGTCTGAGTTCCCAAAGGTTGATGCTTGCTGGGTCATTTTGGTGTGTATGTATTTTGTCAGTGATGTACTGAAGGGTGTTGATGGGGGATCTGTGTTTTGGGTACTGAAGTGTGAAGCGGGGACTTACTTCTTATTATGCGTGTGGTTTGTTAGTTGGTTATGGAGTGGTTGGGCTGTTGCAAAGAACTGTGTACTGAGGATATTGGAAGTATTTTTGTTTCGTCGAGTTTGGTTTTGTATGGCTGTGGTTGCCAGGTGGCCGGTGATTGTTCTGAGTTATATTTTTTGTAGAGTTTGCAGCGTTCTCTCACTTGTTTTTCAGAGTGGATTATATATATATATATATATATATATATATATATATATATATATATATATATATATATATATCTTTATGGTTGATTCAGGACATATCTGAAAGCACTTGTAGTTCAACACTGAACTGCTCCCAGGGAAATTTCTTAGCCAAGACAACTTCCAGTGATGAAGCCTCGCCCGAGGTGAACGAATTTGCGGACTGAATGCCAGCAATTCATGTGCACGTAAGGCATGAAGAACGAACAGCGACCTGGGCCGAGAAGGGGAACTTGAGAGCCACTGAAATGCTGAATTACTGCGCCACGGTATTTAACCCTCTCTCCCTCTACGCAGTCGGCAGTGCTCCT
>NC_092245.1:16480700-16520700 GCF_036320965.1 Panulirus ornatus
ATATATATATATATATATATATATATATATATATATATATATATATATATCCGCGTGTATGTACGCATGTGTTTGCATGTATCTATGTATCTGTTTTCAAGCACGGGAGGCAAGCACCCACATATGATGAGGCTTAGTTCCCCATCAGTTGGCATAGATGTGTGATTAATGTCCCCTACTTCGATGGTCGGGGGGGAGGTTTCCCTTTCTCTCAAGCCACTCGTTTATTTCCCAGCCCTGAATCAATATCAACTAATTACCAACACTGCGTTTCTCTGTCCCTCCTCCTTTTCCTCTCCCTCCCCAAACCCCTTTTTCATTTTTCTATCTCCCTTCCCCCTTCTCCCTGTGGCTTTGAGAACTCCCTAAGGTATTACAGTGGAGAATCATCCATCAAGAAATAAAAGGGGGGGTTTAAAAGGATGGGGGTGAGTGTGGTTTTTTTTTTTTTTTTTGCCTCTAATGGTTGATGTGTTCATTTCACTCAAGGAAAACAATGGGTTGTAGGTTCGATCGCCATGAAATAGCTATACATGTGTTTTGAGAGACCGTTTTTGCTTCTGGGATTTATATATATATTTATTTTTTTCACTACGCGCTTTTTTGTATTCACTTACACCAGAGGGTTAATACACCATCAGAGAAGATGTCATGTTCCTGGACACATTAGATATGTTGTCATCAGGAGAATTCTACAGCTTAGATAAATCGAGAATGGTGTCACTGTTGATTGTGCCCTTCTTCAGATATATATATATATATATATATATATATATATATATATATATATATATATATATATATATATATATATATATATATATATATATATATATATATATATATATATATATATATATATATATATATATATATATATATATATATATATATATACATATATATATATACATATATATATATATATATATATATATATATATATATATATATATATATATATATATATATATATATATATATATATATATGTATATATATATATATATATATATATATATATATATATATATATATATATATATATATATATATATATATATATATATATATATATATATATATATATATATATATATATATATATATATATATATATATATATATATATATATATATATATATATATATATATATATATATATATATATATATATATATATATATATATATATATATATATATATATATATATATATATATATATATTTATATATATATATATATATATATAGAGAGAGAGAGAGAGAGAGAGAGAGAGAGAGAGAGAGAGAGAGAGAGAGAGAGAGAGAGAGAGAGAGAGAGAGAGAGAGAGAGAATGTTTGTGTATGTATGTGTGTACATATATATATTCTTCGTGTGGGGAGAGACGAGAGTGCTGGCCAAGCCACCAGCATCAACCGACGTTCCTTATTTGTACTTCATTGAGATTCACTGAAACACAAGAGGCAAACAGGGAGATTTACGGCCAGGTACCATAAACACATTATCACCAGCTCGACGAAGGTCCCCACATGCCCTGGCCTCGCCTGTGTCTCCCTCCCTCTCTCTCTCTCTCTCCCTCACTCTCCCTCCCTCCCTCCTTCCCTCCCTTTCTTACACCCACATACCCTAGCCTTTTCCGGATTCTTTTCTCTCTTCTCTCTCTCTCCCTCTCTCTTGTGTACATTTATAAGGTACGTACACCCGACGCATAGCTATTTGTGCATATATTCAGGAGTACAACACACACACACACACACACACACACACACACACACACACACACACACACACACACACGCACGCACACACAAACCCCCATACACAAGCACACATGCAAGTGTAGAGCTGTGAAACTTCTTTTATGTATCGTACAAATAGGTAACTTCCCCCTCCTCCTTCACACACAGACACACACACACACAGAAGCGTTGTCACTCCACAACACGGCTCGACTTCTCCTCCAGATGTATATACAGAGTCATTCCCTCACCACCAGACGCCTTCAGTTCACTACTACTGCAGGCTATGTATAAATAACCCACGAAGACATAGCTCGCTCTTCCTTGGTGAGAAGTGATCCCAGGGAGCAACACTTGAAGGAGGAGGGAAGCACGTTAAGTCCAGGGAGGTACTAAACAGGCCGTGTACTCTAGGTCCTTTGCGTTATCTCACCTAATGATTGTTGGGGGGCCAAAAACAGGCATTACGGAGATGTGCTGCTATTGTCTGACCTCCCACCTACACCGACCAGGAGGGGCGGGCCTCTGTAGTGGTCAGGGTGAGGGAGAAGATGAGGGTAGTGTTGGTGAAGGTGGTTGGTGGTGAGGGGCTGACTGACTGGCAGCGCTGGTGACGGAGAGGAATGGAGTAGGATGCTTTGGGGTGGGAGGTCAGTCCGGATGGTCGTGGGGTGGTGTTGGTAGTGTAGGTGGAGGTGGTGGTAGTGGTGGTAGTGGTGATGGTGATGGTGGTAGTAGTGATACTCATAGTGTTGCTGTGGTGGTAGAAGTGGTGGTAATGGTGGATATGGTGATGGCGATTACGCTACTGATTGTGATGGTGGTGGTAGTGGCGGTGGATGAGGGTGGCTGGTGGTGATAATGGTGACGGTCGCGGGTGGTTTGATTGTAGTTGATTGTGGTGGTGATGCTCTTGGTGGGTTTCAGGGACTACGGCTAGTGTCCATGATGCCTTAGGACAGAGAGAGAGAGAGAGAGAGAGAGAGAGAGAGAGAGAGAGAGAGAGAGAGAGAGAGAGAGAGAGAGAGGTGACTATAACGTTGGAGGTAAGGAAAGGCGGCGATGTGGCGGGAGCATTCTCGTGGAGATACACCTGGTGGGTGTCTCTTGCGTTCGAAGCGCCTTGTAGCGTCCGAGGCTCCGAACCATCGACCCAGAGTAATGAAGCAGCTTCAGAATCATCATCATGAGCCTCATCATCATCACACACTGCTCGTCCATCGCTTTCGGAAACGTCAGAATCATTGCTTCAATCCTCACTTCCAGAATCCTCCTGGTAGGTTTGCTCTTCATATTCGCTTTAGTAATTCTGAATAAATATATATATATATATATATATATATATATATATATATATATATATATATATATATATATATATATATATATATATATATATATATATATATATATATATATATATATATATATATATATATATATATATATATATATATATATATTATTCGCAGGTCTGTTGACACCGATAAACCTAATGAAATTCACTGATTGCATTAATTAGGTAATCAGATGACTGTAGAACATTGCCTGAGGATCACACACACACACACACACACACACACACACACACACACACACACACACACACACACACACACACACACACACACACACACACCGGGGGTGACAATGATGACATCATTTTTGATGAGACGGGATTATTGATGACGTAGGTGAGTTATTGATGACGTAGGTGAGTTATTGATGACGTGGGTGAGCTGCTGATAGACAATACATGACATGCTCCCGATACACAAGTGGGTGAGGTCATGGTGAGGAGGACACACTCGTTCGTTATCTGAAAAAAAATAATAGATGAGGGTATCTAAGATAAGTAGATGAGAGTATCTAAGATAAGATCTGTATTGAGAATGGCTGAGGACTGTGGAAAAATGCTATCAGCTTTGACCCACAGTCTTTCCAAGCCCTTCGTCCCTGTTTAGCTATGCGTCATACCATTATTTTTTTTTTTTTGAGGGGGCATAATTACAGCTTGAAATGCTTTAAAGTATGTATTCTCTCTCTCTCTCTCTCTCTCTCTCTCTCTCTCTCTCTCTCTCTCTCTCTCTCTCTCTCTCTCTCTCTCTCTCTCTCTCTCTCTCTCTCTCTCTCTCACTAAACATGAGCATTCTAATTAAGGCGAAAACACTCCACGCTTCGTTTTCAGGTTATGAAATTCACAGGGAATAAGTCAAATAAATTTGTTTGATTTGTTTTCACTTACAGATTACATTCCCACCGCCCCTCCCCTCCCGTACCAGTTAATTAAAACTTCATGCCCAGTAAATAATAATTACTGTGAAGTCCCTTTTTTAGAATAAGGGCAGAACTCAGTGATACAAATCATTGTATTTTTCCCTAAGTATTAATGCTTGCTTGACCACCGTTTCATATTGATACCAATGATAATTGCAAAAGCAATTATTATTATCATTATTATTATTATTATTATTATTATTATTATTATTATTATTATTATCATTATTATTATTATTATTATTATTATTATTATTATTATTATTATTATTATTATTATTATTATTATTATTATTATTATCATTATTATTATTATTATGGTTATTATTATTATTATCATTATTGCTATTACTACTATTATTATTATTATTATTATTATTATTATTATTATTATTATTATTATTATTATTATTATTATTATTATTGTTATTATTATTATTATTATTATTATTATTATCATTATTGTTATTATTACTGTTATCATTTTTTTATTTATCATTACTATTATCATTATCATTATTATCATTAGTATTATCATTACCATTACTATTATTATCATTGTTATTACAATCAATAACATACACAACGAGTACGCATTAAACACAGATCTGAAGTACTAGAATATACTGTTAACTTATTTATCACCGTAGTTTAGAGTTCAAGTAATCTGTTACAACTGTTATTGTACACTTGATAACGCAACTTGAACTTTGGAAGGTTATTGTGTTCTTCGTTCTTCCTGTTCTCCTTTGTCAAAGCTGCATCAATGACACTGTTATTTTCCCTGAATTATTGCATAGCTTCTTTCTATTTCCCGTAATTTCTCCTAATGTCTGACTGCCTTGCCTTTTCTTTCTCTGAATGTCGCTCTCTGTCTGTCTGTCTTCTTAAAAATACCAGAGCAACATTTCTGAGGAAGTTTAAGCGTCGTGGTGTCAATTGACAACGAGGCGAAATGTCGTTGCCCAGGTATGCGAGAGAGAGAGAGAGAGAGAGAGAGAGAGAGAGAGAGAGAGAGAGAGAGAGAGAGAGAGAGAGAGAGAGAGAGAGAAGGGGGTTGTGGTGCACACGAATCATGAATTCGATAATTGAAATGTGATACGATGTAGAGTGTTCTAATCTGCGCCACAGATGCCTTTATGAAATGACAAAGAAATGTCTCGATTTTCTTGATATTGGCACAAAGAATGTCTCAGTTATGGTCATTTGATCTGTCGCAAGCTCTGGGAGTACAGTTGCCAGCCGGTTTTCTAGGATGCGCCTGCTGCCAGTCACCTCCGAAACTGTCGTACGGTTCTGAAAGGCGATGGATGCGCTATTTTCAGATACCAGGAACTTGCCATGTGGTAAAGACTGTGGTAATGACCATTACATTTTCTTTTTTTTTGTATTTTCTTTAGTCTTTTGTTTCTCGTTTTTTGTTAGCATTACCAGAGAAAGAACAGAGACGGTTTACCGTCATGTGTCGTGTTAGCTATGTGGATGTTTGGTTCCTCTTCCATAAAAAGTGGCAGAACAAAATTTTTTTTTTTGGCAATGATATCACTAAGGTTAAAGTACACCAATAACAAAAAACTAAATTCAACATTTGATAAAAGAATTAATGATCAGGTATACGCTGAGAATCATTGATAAATGTTTTGCAAAATCGCAAGATCCTATCTGCTTTATATTTAGATAACAAACAGGTTCTTTCATCGTATAACTGATGACTGAGTATCATTCTCAAATGATAAAGTAATTTCTTAATCAGCAGTGACTTTTACATCTCCCCAACACAAGTGATTTTCTTTTTCACAAGTTTGCTAAGAATGTAATATAAAAACATTGATTTATCGAAAGGTATATGTGGTTTTATCATTTTTATCATCATCAACACACACACACACACACACACACACACACACACACACACACACATATATATATATATATATATATATATATATATATATATATATATATATATATATATATATTTATATATCATCCCAGGGTGTCTTCAAAACCACATACCAATTGATGCTAGTTGTTATGATTCTATTTCATCATACCCCAATTCTATAGACCTGGTTTATAATTAGAGTCTAGCTGTTTTCGAGGTATATATAGTAATGGCCAGCATTTTGAAGAACGGGCAATTCTCCGTCACCTATAATATAATCTGAAACCAATTAAGATTTTAGGAGAAGGAAACAAACTGTTCCTTGGTGTTGCCCAGGGCAATCTTCACAGTTTTTTCCATCACTTTAGAAAAAAAGAATAGAGAGCAGAAGCAAATAAACTACAATACTCTTAATACATGTACACTGAGTTAGAGGTGTATTTCCACCCTGAAATGCATTCGCAATTCAATCTCCGATGCTTCTGCAGTAACTAGACCTTTCGTAATTATTACCTAGAGAAATTGGATCGATAGCAATGCTACATAATACCCTAAGGAGTGATTGCCAAAGATAAGTCTATTAGCGATTATTTTTTTTGAACACAAAAAACATGAAACAAATAATTCTCTTGTTTCCTTCGCTACTCTTTCGTTAACATTCACATCTTGCACAATATATATATATATATATATATATATATATATGTATATATATATATATATATATATATATATATATATATATATATATATATACATATATATATATATATATATATATATATATATATATATATATATATATGTGTGTGTGTGTGTGTGTGTGTGTGTGTGTGTGTGTGTGTGTGTGTGTGTGTATTTAGGCATTTTCAGTGTCTTACTAAACTGAATAAAAAAGATGTAATAGAAAAACAAAGTACATCAGCCCCTAAAAAAGGTACATTCTTTTTTCATTTTTCATTTTATTGATGGGAGAAGACGGGGTAGAAATGGGTTAAGGATAAATGACATTTTTTGCAAAAGATTACGACACCTTTTGTTATATTAGCGGCATCCCGTCAGTAAATATCATCCAAAGCACGTAAGTGTCATCAAGGTCTTAGAATATTTGAGACAAGAAAGAAACTGAAAATAATTTGAATAATTAAGTCATAACATCTATGGTACAATATAATCATTAATCACAATAACACCAAAGTAATTCCCAAATTAAGATAACTTATCTATCGAGGGAAAAACTTGGAAAATAATTTCCTCTTCTCAAAAAAGATATCAAATTTTCAGTTATCATTACAGCGCTTCACATTTAATAAATAGTGATAGATACATAAGATATATATGATGAGAATTCCTTTAGAACGATGTTGCTGAAGTCAATCTTGATCGTAAATGTTAAAGGCAATCAAATGATCGTTTAGCCAGAAATCATACCCCAGTAAAAACCTGAATTCGAAGTCTCCTGTTCAATTCTGTTAAAAGTCAATGAACAACGTACCCTAGCTAAAAATCGATGGGGTTCAGTAATCTGCATTCAACAAATATATGAAATGTCAGAACACAAGAACACAAGTAGAAATAAAAAGTATTTGAATTGGTAAATAATTTCAACTAATTCAATTATTAAGGCCAAATCAAAATGATATAAATTGATATATATATATATTTCCAATTGATTTAATCATTGAGGCCAAATAAAGATTATATAGATTGATATATAATTCAAATTAATTCAATAATTGAGGCCCCCATCTCCTGGACCTTTTATTATATATTCTGTAACTTTTTCCCTTTTTCGCCATCGCCCAAAAGAGAGGTAGGAGTGCATACGGTAAAGTAACAGCTTCTTACAGCAAGCTTGGAAAAAAACACTGTTCTATTAGCAGACTAAATTCACTGTTGTATCCCCTGGAGATGAAAAAGAATAAAAGACACTTTCTTCTTTATTAAAAGGAAATTAAAAATTTATTTGCTGGAGTAATATTTCTTAAAGATGGTGAGTACGATACACAAGATGTTTGTGAACTGTTCCTTTGATAAAGCTTTTTTAGGGAGGACTTACCGTATGGATAACAGTTACTGACACATGCCAGAATAGAATACAAAGTCTCTAATACCAAAGTCTTTTGCTGAAATTCTACGCCTAGGATTTGAATAGTTCTCAACAAATTACAATAAAGATCATTTCCAAATTATCACTGTACTAAATTTCATACCCCCAAAAAAATCTAAAACTCCATTAATTTTGCAGGAAGTTTTACAGTAAGATATAAAAATCTAACGGGAGAATATTTTTGTAAAACGTTTAGGATTTTGAACAAAAGAACATTCTATGAATTAACCATCGATAGAGTAATGGTTAGAATGACTTTGAATTAGCAATCATCATTTTGAATAATTAGTTGACACAGGTTGGAATGGAGAATGGAAGAAAATAATATTTCATAATATTTCAGGTAAAGAAATTATCTGTGGAACAAGTGAAAGATATATTAAGGAGAGAAAAAAATATATCAAACAAGAATTGGCGAAATAAAAAATATGTCTTACGAAGATAATATTACTATAGAAAATCGAAAGAAAATAATATGACAAATTTAGTAGGAAACATTGAACTGAAAAATAATATTTTGATGTAATTTCCTCCATTGGAGAACAGACAGATTAGGTGAAGAAAAATTAGTCAGGAGGAAAAAAAAAAAAGGAAAACGAGAATCTATGAGATCTAACGTAAGCAAAGCGACGGAAATCGAAGAGTGAGAGAAAGAGCCATGAGACGCCATGTTTAGACGGCCAACTCCCGGCGGTACAGAGAACCTCTCCTCACCCAAGACCACCTCCACAGCAAGGGTGGATGCCTCGTCTTAGCGGCTACCTCCATCACGCGACCCCCGATAGAAACCTAGTTGTGATGCCCACTGTTTTATACGGATGAACAAACGGAAGAACAGAATTCTTAATCGCTTCTTAAGATCTTCATGTTTCGCTCTGTAGCGAACTTCAGTGCGTCCGATAAGGAATATATATATATATATATATATATATATATATATATATATATATATATATATATATATATATATATATATATATATATATATATATATATATATATATATATATATATATATATTGGACTAAGGAAAACGAAACCTGGTTAAGCTCAGTACTAAAATGCAAAATATATATACCTCTATCTTCCACTAAATGTTACTTGCCTCCCTGTTCAGAATCAGAGCACCACAATGCAGGCCTACAATAATATGAGCATGTTCTGCATGATCACAAACACCACTCTGTTTATCTTGGAAACCGCACCACTAAATCAACATTTCAAAATCTGCTTTCCAAAAAATTGGGAGACTTGTGGATGGGCCTCCATTATTTCTCTTGTGACACAGCTGTTTCATAGCTACAGGGGCGTTATTCTTCTGATCATGGAGTACTGCTCACATGCGTATCTAAGGTCGTTCTTCCTTCTTACTTCTGTTTTCCAGAGAGTGACCAAAAGCCTTCTGTCTCATCGATTTTACAGGGATCATCTCTCCCCGACCACCGCTCTCTGTCCACCTTAATGTTGCTGCCTTCTCCCGGTTCTAAAAGTATCATTTTGGACACTGCTCTCATGAGCTGTCTGTCTGCAAGCGTCCCTGCTACTCACGCCTGCCTGCTGCTTCCCCATGATTTCTTTGTGGAGATCAGCCACACGGGGACTGACCATCATGATACTCCCTTCTTCCTTAGAAAGACGAAGCTGTGGATCTGTTCTCCTTCTCCCATCCCCCCTTCCTCCTGTAACCTATATACTTTTAATAGTCAGGTATACTGACAACTGTGAAGCTTTGATTGATTCATTTATTCTTTTTCTAACCTGTTACCCTGTTCACTCGAGGTGGCCATGATTAGAATATGTCTTTCCCGTACCACACAAGTCACTATATATATATATATATATATATATATATATATATATATATATATATATATATATATATATATATATATATATATATATATATATATATATATATATATATATATATATATATATATATATAATCAGGGTCTTGTAGGGTTCAAGTCATAAAGGGCTGTAAAGGGTTGTAGGATATTTGTCGTTGCCAGATGCAGATCAGGAACCATCACTTGGGGGGTAGGGGCAGGCAAGTCGCCTCCCTTTCCCTGCAGATGAGAACCTGTTTTAATAGCTCTGCCATTTCATTCATGGCAGTGTAGATGTACCGAGATGGCGCTCTCTGCCATTAATTACACTTAAGGAGGAGGAGTCTATAAGCTCCGCCTTATCCTTTATGTGGCTAAGCGATTAAACTATGAATGTTATTGAGGCCCTTTTGTGCGTGTGTGTGTGTGTGTGTGTGCTGAGTAGAGGGACCATCTTTTTTTGTAACAGGTTCTACACTGTGGATACGTGTATGTTCAAAGCATTCCCCGAAGAGATAGATATAGATGAAGGGGTATATTTACAATATAAATATATATATATATATATATATATATATATATATATATATATATATATATATATATATATATATATATATATATATATATATATATATATATATATATATATATATATATATATATATATATATATATATATATATATATATATATATATATATTTCAAGGCTCAGAAAATCAACTTATGTCTCAAAACGAAGGATTTCATTCTTTGATGTCTCGTTGAACTTATAACAACACAACACACTAAACATACCCAACACTTGGAACTCCTTAAACCAAACACAGATGATTCGTCGAAAATATTCTTAATACCAAAGTTAGATTGTGTTTGATTCTCTGGTGTAAATTTCTCGATTTTTTCCATTTCCTAGTAGAATTAGTTTCTATTGATGCATAGATGTAGCTCTTTTTCACTTTCTAGGATCAGTAGTCTAGAATGTCCTGCTATTTCCTTTAATCTATGAAATTTTTCTGTTTGTATAGTGTATGCTTAAACATCAAATCCCTCCCTTCTAACTTCCTATGATAGTTAGATTATATAGACATAATACTAGTGTTGAATCAGGTAAAGAGAAAGGTAATGATATGTTAGTAAGTTCATTAATTAACATTTACATAATCATAGGGTTAGTTTCCTTATAATTTTCACTCTTTGAATGCAAATATGATAAAGTATATTATATCTAATTCGGGCATTAACTTCAGTAATGTTCTAGCTGCTAATTTTCTAAAAGTTAAGATTAATATTTCTATGTAATAAATCATCTAGAATGAATTATATCTAGAATACTTTCATGAATTGTTACTGCTGAGGCTAAATGCTATGTCAGATTTCATAGCTATGTTATTATTGCTCCATTTCCTTTCAAAGTGAATAATGAAAATGAATGCTTAACTATGTTAAAATCTCTCTCTCTCTCTCTCTCTCTCTCTCTCTCTCTCTCTCTCTCTCTCTCTCTCTCTCTCTCTCTCTCTCTCTCTCTCTCTCTCTCTCTCTCTCTCTCTCTCTCTCTCTCTCTCTCTCTCTCTCTCTCTCCTCTCTCTCTCTCTCTCTCTCTCTTGTGGCTGTGGGAGGTTGGGTTGTGGTGGGGGGCCATGGTGGGTGAAGGTTTGTTTGAGTGTCGACGCGTCGAGCAAGGTTTCTCAAACTGTCTATAGATGATTGTTTGCCTTCCACTTTGTCCCTGTCAGCTTCAGGCTTTGGCTGCTGACACACCCCTCCCACATCTCTCCTTTCCCCACATCCCCACCTCTCTCTCTCTCTCTCTCTCTCTCTCTCTCTCTCTCTCTCTCTCTCTCTCTCTCTCTCTCTCTCTCTCTCTCTCTCTCTCTCTCTCTCTCTCTCTCTCTCTCTCTCTCTCTCCTCGACCCCCCTTACCTTCCCCAACCTCCCAAACCCAAGTCCACTACACATTCACACATTTTTTCCCCCATTTTTTTTCCACCCATATTGAGTTTTCTATTGTTTGTTGTTTTCAATCTCCATTTTCTTTTCCACAGAGATTTAATTTCCTTTTGGTTAAATTTCCCAAATTTGCCCTTGTGGCTTTTTTCTTAATCAAGAGGTGAGAGTTCATAGCTCCCTCAAAGGGTATATTAAAAGACCTTAACCAAAAATTTGTAAAGTTGAATGGGCCTAAATTCTTCTGCAAATTAGTAGAGCGTAGAAATTAGTTATATTCTTTTCTCGTATTAAAGGATATTTCTGGTTTTCTTTCTAGTATGATTTTTGTTTACATGGAATCTTGATTTGATAGAGAAAATAACATTAAGTTTTAATGAAAACGAATCATATTGGAAAGAACAGTTTTCTAGATCATATATATGAATATATATATATATATATATATATATATATATATATATATATATATATATATATATATATATATATATATATATATATATATATATATATATATATATATAGATAGATAGATAGATAGATAGATAGATAGATAGAGGGCAGATTTTTGATAAAGAAAGAGGATAATAGTTAAAGAATTCATGGCAAAATAGGTGCTTAAGAGGTGAGAGTCGTAGAAAAGGGGAGAGTAGGAGCTCTCCCTTGTTAGGCTAAGGGGGGCGTGGAGGGGGAAAGGGTGGATGCGTTCCCTTGTGGAGTTGGGGGAGAGGAGGGAGGGAAAAGGGAGATTGGCCGCGTCCCCTTGTGGGGTTAATCTTATATCACTGTGAGTTTGAGTCTCTCTCTGTGTCACTCCGCGTTATTAAGTAATTGTCGTATGATGCTCCGGGAGGCAGGTTGGCCGGCCCTCATAAATAAAACACAGGTCGTGGCCCGGCCCCCCTCACTGTAACATAGGCAGGAAGGAAGGGAGGTAGACGTTAACACGACGGCCGCCACCGATTCCCTAATTCCAACTTCGGAGTTGATTCCTTCATAGGAGGGAATTCTCTATGGTGCGTGTGATACGACAGCCGGTACAGATCCTCTGATTCTAACTCCAATGGGGATTCCTTCTTAGGAAGGATTCTCTATGGCGCTCTGATTCTAAAGGAAGGCAGTTGAGAATCGTAGAAAAAGCCTTGTGTAAGTAGAAGCTCTTAAGATTTTTGATATTAGCTCGTCTTTTTCCTTTCTTATTAAGGCTCTTTAACGAATAAGTGACCTGAATGCTTAATAAAAGAGAGGTTCAGGGATTCCAGAAATTGGATTAAGTCGCATCTATGGTGCCTCAAGAGTGGGTTTTCTTGTACATTATTGAAGGATGCTGGGAACATGGAATGGTAAATTGAGTGTTGCTTTTAGTACATCCTTACAGGATATTTCTGATGAGTAAAATTTCATTCGTTTTAACTTCAGTAATTATATATATATATATATATATATATATATATATATATATATATATATATATATATATATATATATATATATATATATATATATATATATATATATATATATATATATATATATATATATATATATATATATATATAATGTTAATAATGATAATAATAATAATATAAATAATAATAATGATAAGACAGATATTTTGTATGTTACATTATATCCTTGATTGAGGGTTATCAAAAATCTAGATTTCTCTTTGGTTCCATGTCAAAGAAATATTCCAGCACCTCATTATCAGAGTTTTAGAAAACTAGATAAGACGTTTTAATAGTCCTCATGAAGAATCGGGATGATGGCTTGAATTTCAACTGATGTGGTCCTTCTGCATAACACTCTCAGTAAAGAATTGCGTCCCCAATACTGATAGATATTTGAGGGTGGGGCATACGTGGTTTAGGATGAAGCACTGGTATTCGTTTCTTTTAAACCTTTTACCAAAATTCCCTCCAATCTAAACATATCACGAATGAAATTGTTTAAAAAAATTCTGACTATGAGATGGGAGATTCGCATGACATATATATACACACTTAAATGTTCATTTGTAAAATGACCAATTGGATGCTGTGTTTGACGAAGTCTTTGAAATGAAAATATATTCCATCTTTTTTCTTCCAAATCTTCTGCTAAGAAAGAAAATGGACTCTAATGTACAATCCTGCCCCATCTCTGGACAGCAGCAAAAATATGAATATAAAGTGAACAAAAGGTTCTTCATGATGGGTAAACTATTTACGAAAATCAAAGTTTGGGTACTTCTCAAGTATCTGGGGCAAAGTCTGAGTACTTCTCAAGTACCTAGGGCCAAGGTTGGGTACTTCTCAGTTATCTAGGTTAAAGTTAGGATATTCCTAATGTATCTGGACAAAGTTAGAATGCTAATCAAATATCTGGGGCAAATCAAAAAAAAAAATTCAAAAATCTGGGACAAATTAGAATACTCTTCAAATATCTGGGACAAATAAGAATACTTTTCAAATACCCGGGACAAATTAGAATACTTCTGAGGCATCTGGGGAGAGGTTCGAATACTTTTCAACTCCTTGATGGGCAAGTTATACTTAACTCCTGTTGCTTTACTTAAGCGTGGTACTTGAGCTGCGTATGTTTATTAGACTCAAGTGTATCGTCTGACTTCACTTTGTTGCCCGACAGGAGTTTGTTGTTCTTGCACTTAACAGCTTTGACCTTGAGAGTATCGATTGACTTAGGTGTGCCACTTGAGTTGCGAATGTTATCTGACATTAATGTCCTTCCTGACATGAGCATGTTGCATATCATGAAGGCATTGCTAGTCTTCACCCCTTGCTGAACCTGAGTACATCAATGGGGGTTTGTTGAAGGATTTGAGTGTATTTCCTAACTGAAGGTAATAGACTTTTTAAGTACCTTTCTTATCTGAATTCTCCACTCAAATACGTACATGAAAACAGGTTGAAGTATGCATTAGACTTGAAGTGTCCCATTTTATCAGACTGTCTCACCAAAGTGTGCTGTCTGACTTGAGGGCAACATGAAATAACCACATACCTGTCGACTACATTACCTGGCCTGTGCTTTGCTCAGATTAATCTTTTGCTTCGCCGAATTTTAAAATGTTGTATAGACTAAAATGATTGTATGAATTCAGGCAATAATGTACAGGAACAGGCTGAAGAACGATATATATATATATATATATATATATATATATATATATATATATATATATATATATATATATATATATTGAACTGGTTCCCTGATAATCTATATATCTGTTTTCTTGATTTCTGAATGTTTTTATTTGATTTGGTTGGGAAATTATCTAATTCTGAGAATGTTTTGATCAATTGGCTGTGTATGATACTAGTAAATTAGGGGAAACGAGAACCTAAAAACCTTATTTTGTTGTCACAACTGAGTCTAGTTCAGCGGTATAGCGATTAATTCAAATTGAGATTAATAGGGCTCAACTAATCCCAGCTAATTTGCGATCTAATTGAGACAGATTTACGTTTTTCTGGGATTCGAATGAGTCAGACGTCTGGAGTGACCACTTGAGCACGACGGTACGGCCTTTGAGCACGACTGTATGACCCTTGAGCACGATGGTACGACCTTAGACGGTAACAATACGACTCTTGGGTATGACGGCATGACCTTTGACCTAATGCGAGATGGTTAAGTTAAAAACCCAGGCTGCTATACCCAATGGTCGTACTGTCGTGCTCAAGGGTCGTACCGTCGTGCTCAAGGGTCGTACGTCCTACTTGTTGGCTATACTTTCATGTTCAATAGATTAATGATTCCCCATAACGATTCAATTGATTCATAAATCATCTGAACTTGAGTGAATCGAGACAATGGATGATCCATATTTGAGTCAACGAAGCAGTTGCATGGTTCAGATTACCATTGACTTGAAGCACGAACGATTCAGTTCAAAGTGTTCATGGATAATTTGACCTTGAATTGACCTCGTTCACAGATGATTAGGGGCTAGTTACCATAATCCACATATGATTCAGATTACATTAACAGGGATCTTGGGGTGATGAAGACTCGGATGAGAGTGTTGTAGATGATTCATAGATGATCTAAGTCTCTTGCTCGGGTGATTCAGATTAGTAGTATCCAAGTGATTCAAACAGGAGTATTCAGGTGATTCAGACTCGGCTGAAGCTGCTTTTTCATTGGGTGATTTGTAAGGAGGTGTTGGTGGGGAGGTGTTGTGGTGTGGTGTAGGAGGCAGATGGTGTGAAGATAGGCTAAGCCTGATCAGTTACGACTAACAGCAGTTTCTCCCACTACCAGATCAGAAGGAGGCCAGGGCGGAGGGTAAGTATGTGGCTAATCTCTCTCTCTCTCTCTCTCTCTCTCTCTCTCTCTCTCTCTCTCTCTCTCTCTCTCTCTCTCTCTCTCTCTCTCTCTCTCTCTCTCTCTTGGAACTGTTCATCTCGCTAGGTGTATGTCCTTAACACGGTTGCTAACCCTTATTACATATACCTAGACAAATGATGCTACTGTGCACATATATATATAGTTAGTCTTCTATTTCTCTTCTTGTTTATTTCTTTGTATACATCACAATTGCTACGCTCAGATAAATGGAGGCTTAAGGTGAGTTGATGAAAAGTACAGTAGTTTAGAAATTCCTGATCAGAAGTTAGAATTTCAGTTATATTTGCAAGATGGAACAGCAGTTTTCTTAGGATGTTATCCAATCTTTTGTATGCATAATCAGAATACAGAAAAAATAGGGGGTGGGTGTATAATTCGTGAATTTTTTTTAGAGGGAATGGAGGAGAGGAGGAGGAGATAGTTTGGTGGGTAGCAAAAGCACGAAGAGGGTTCGGGGAGAGTTTGGGCTGGCAATTCAATATACGCGGGTCTCAAAGTGCATATTATGCGTGGGGTTCCTCCCATCTCATAGACCAGCCGGCCTGAGCGACTGTCGCCTCCACTTTCTCCCAGTTTGTCCACTTAGGGAAGTATTTTTGATATATGTGCAAGTGGGAGAACATTACATATATATATATATATATATATATATATATATATATATATATATATATATATATATATATATATATATATATATATATATATATATATATATATATATATCAACGAAAGTTTTACTTCATATAAGAGAGAGAGAAAGAGAGAGCGAAAGGTCACTGTTATGGTGCATTAAGAGAAGTATAAGAAATATACAAACAAATACACCACGTTCTCTCCTCAGATACAGATGGGCAGTCACAACGTAATATCAGATTAAGTGTAGAAGAATATTCAGAAGCTGTCATTGTCTTTATATAAATCTGAATCTTGAGACGAGATTCTTGCAAGGGAAAAGTAAATTGTATGAGTGGAAATGAGACCTGTGATCGAAATGAGAAGGTATTAAAAATACTGTGTCCAAAATCATTTTATGATGGAACCCTTGTGGCACATTTAATATATTACTGTAAAGTCCAGATAGGTAAAAAAGATAACAGTAGAGACAGATGGTTTAAGTGATCTTCTTGAAACCTTTGATGTGGCTTGAGAAGGAGAGCGAGGACGTGAAAACGATGTGGGGTTGATGACACACTTGGAATGGCGTTTGGCATATGACAGATGACAGAACAAGCATGATATATAAACTTAAACGTCTGATGGTTCTTAGAAGAGAGGCAGGCCGTGAAAAAATATGTGAACAAGTATATGGAACTGAACCATTTATAGCCTGCGATACATTGTGATGGAGATGTTAAAAGAATGCGTTTTGATAGCGCCGTGGAGACACTTTGTGAATGGAGACATTAATCTCACTTGACGAATCAACTTATTGTGCGTAGAGACGAATTGAATAAGTGTCTCATGAGTGTGGAAGGCTATGTTCACTTTAGAACAGTGAAAACAGCTTGGGAGGGATGCGTGTAAGTGGACTGAGGAGTTGAATGCACCTGACCTACTCAAAGATAACGGGATATATGCAAAAATTGTACATTATTATCATACTGCGAGTAAAAAGCTACCTTTGGCGAGGCTGTGTCAGTGGAAGTGCAATATCGTCAAATGACGTCTCACTCCAAAGGAGTCTACACTTCTCTGCTACTGGAAGTTGTACAGCCTTGGGCTGCAAGAGCCTTTGGAAAGGTCCTGGGTAATACCAGAATTCTTCCATAGAAATTAGTTTAGGGATAGTGTTAAATACAACTAGATAGATAAATATATTCGTCTGCCTTGATGCAGAGAAGTTATTCCATTCGAGTTAACATAAAGAAGTTCTGACTTAGTAATACAAATCCGTAGGAAAACAAGAGGAGGAAAGATTAATTATTATGGCTCTAGTGATGATGCTTGATTACGGCTGTAGTGATGATGCATGAGTAAGGCTGTAGTGATGATGCATGATTACGGCTGTAGTGATGATGCATGATTACGGCTGTAGTGACGATGCATGATTACGGCTGTAGAGATGATGCATGAGTAAGGCTGTAGTGATGATGCATGATTACGGTTGTAGTGATGATCCATGAGTTTGGCTGTAGTGATGATCCATGAGTAAGGTTGTAGTGATGACGCATGAGTAAGGCTGTAGTGATTATGCATGAGTAAGGCTGAAGTGATGATGCATGAGTAAGGCCGTAGTGATGATCCATGAGTGTGGTTGCAGTGATGATTCAAACGTGTCCCTATAATTTCCCTCTACCTGGTTTCCCTTCAACATCTCGGCTAAATAGTCAGGCAAGGACACAAGTCTTCTATGACATCCATAATTCATAACTATATACGTTAGTCTTGTGCTTTCACACTTGTGGTCGTGTTCTCCGAGGGAGGATTTCCATTTAATGGTCAGGTGTTAATTTTTCTTTTGGCTTCATTCTTTAAACTTACACGTACCTTCACACGTTCTGGTGTGTGTGTGGCACGGAAGTAATCATTACTGAACAACAAAATCACATTATAATCACAAAGCCTACACACACTTAAGCATTAATTAGTCCACCTCGTCTCATCCAAAAAGGGAAAAAAAGAGAGAAAAGAAAATAATTGGTGCGAATTCATCCCTCAACGTAAACTGATTCGCGAATCACCTCTCGTCCCCCTGGAATCACCCATGCAAAATATGTATACACCAGACCCGGTAGTCGGTCAGACGTTTTCATTTACAGACGACAATAGAGAGACCAAATGAATGGAAAGATCGTGTGAGGATTTCTCCCCCCTCCTCCTTGTACCTTCCCTCACTTTGCTCGAAAACGGACGGTAATTCTCAGGACTGGACGAAGAAAAAAAGTGTTTTGAGAGAGAGAGAGAGAGAGAGAGAGAGAGAGAGAGAGAGAGAGAGAGAGAGAGAGAGAGAGAGAGAGAGAGAGAGAGAGAGAGAGAGAGAGAGGAGAGACAGACAGACAGACAGACAGAAAGACAAAATTCTAAGTGGACTTCAACACCTTAATCGCAGTTGGGGAAAATCCGAGAATTATTCATTTTCCTTCGTTTCTGTCTCCTTCTCTGAGTTCCCACTGACTTGTCTTGCCGATCAGGGAGCTGGCGTGAGGTGACTGTGGTTACGTCCTGTTCATGACGTGTTCTCGAGAGGTAAAGGCAAGTGTCATGCATAAACTGGACAGTTTTATATCTTCACCGTTTCGATAATCAGCTTTCTCCTCCTGTCTATCATCTATTCATCTATCTATCAATCTATCTATGTATCTATCCTGCTATCTTTTCATCTTTCTATCTACCTATTCATCTAATCTATTTATCTATCTATCTTCTGATTTACTTTTTATTCTCCATCTACACAGACAAGAAATTTGGGATTCTATGATTGTCCTACAGCAGATAACCCTTATAGATCACCAGATCTTCTGTTATCTGTCTCTCCAATGTAATGTTCTCCAGCAGATAACCTTGTTATAGACCACCACGTCTTCTGTTTTCTGTCCTTTCCGTGTTCTACCACGTATTCTTACTCCTGTCTCCAATTTTCTTTTCCCTTGTCTGCATTTCCCACCTCTTCTCAAAATCCTCCTTCACCTCCGCTATCTCCTTCCCTCCCAGAATCTCCCTCCTTACCCCTTCCTCATTCTCCCGTAACCTTCCTCCGTCTTTCGTGTCGTGAGTGACTCAGTTACAGAGATTCCGCTGTGGTTTCGTCCACGGCCCGTTCGTGGGTAATTTGGCTTCTGTTCGTAACACACGACTCACTCACTCGGTCCGTTCTGCTTCGACGAGAGCCTCGCTGGAGGGTGTGTGTGTGTGTGTGTGTGTGTGTGTGTGTGTGTGTGTGCGCGAGCGCGCGCTCGGAGGCAAGAGACAGCTTGAGAGGGTCATCATCACAAAGGCACGACCCTATGAGGTCGACTCTCCCCGAGTCGAAAAACGTATCAAAGATCCTTACGGTCTGGTGTAACTAGTAGTTCCTTTTGACCCTCGACCTTACCGTAACTTAAACGCCAATATTTAAATTGAGCTATAGGGTGGAATACGTCGATATTTAAATTAAGCAAAGGGAGAATGCGCAGAATAGGGCGTTATTCAAATTTAGTATATTGAAGAGGCAGAAATGGCTGGGTATAAATGGCCGGGATAGATTCGTGGTGATGGGAATTGATTTCGATGGACGGGCCATTTAATTCGAGGCTTTTCGGTGTTGGATTATTTAATCATTTCCTGGGAAAACGATATCATGTTGGGAGTATTTACCCAAAAAAAAGAGAAATATAAATGAATCTCTCTCTCTCTCTCTCTCTCTCTCTCTCTCTCTCTCTCTCTCTCTCTCTCTCTCTCTCTCTCTCTCTCTCTCTCTCTCTCTCTCTCTCCTTCAATAGTTTGACGCCCATTTCTCTTTAAGGCAGAGAAACCCACCAACCTCCACATGACCCCTACCTCCAAACTCAAAAACAGTGGTTGCTACCACCGTGCCAAAATGCATAGATCAGAAGACGAATTGTATATAACCAGAGTATCGTTCTCATAAGCCGTCTCGAGTCCTTCCTTGAGTACGTAGACACATCTTCACTATCTCGAGCCATTCGTCTCGATGTGGGAGCACAGACAGACACTCTGACGTTGAGATTTATATTGCCTCTTTTAAAAGGGTGTCAAATCCACTTCTCTTGGCCTGTCATAGAAATCAAGCTTTGGGATATATATATAAATATATATATATATATATATATATATATATATATATATATATATATATATATATATATATATATATATATATATATATATATATATATATATATATATATATATATATACATATACATATATATTAGCTCATTTAATACTGATTCCCTTCCAGTTTCCTTTATCTTCTTTAAGATTTAGATATTGATGGACTGTGTCCTGCTCTCGTGGACATGAGGAGCAACAGATTGCTGTTTTAGATAACTGTAAGAAAATGAAAGACAGGGAAACTAGATCGTCTTTTTTAAGATTTGATAAAAGAGGCTACGAGTTGCAGTGTTTAAGTGAGGAATGAACGAATAGATGGAACTTGATTCCCTCTGGTTTAATTGACATCAGGGACGAAGATTAGGTAGATAGATAGATGGAGAGGTAATTAGCTAGCTAGCTTGACTGATACAGACAGGAAAGACTGATACATTAAAACGCATAGAGATAAATCGATGAATCAAGACACAGATACAGAGATAAACAGACCAAGTCATTCATAGGTAAAAGATCACAATACAGTCTTGAAGATTTAGCGAAAACAAGTACAACAAAATCCCAAACAGAATCCTTAACAAGCACCCAACCTAACACCAAAAGAATAGTTTCGAATCGGCTTGCCTTCCGATCTCGTTTCTCACCTTTATGATTCTATTTGGTCCAGCATCATGAACTTAATCGGCTGTTACTTCGTAAGCGTTCATCTAATACCATATAACACGTCTGACGCACCACTGACTATTACGATTGGCTGAGGAGGCAAAGGGCAAGCCTTCATTTGTTTTCCCTCGAATATCTTTTAGAGCGAATACCGAAGAATTCTAGTTGTGAGGGCGGTGTGTGTGTGTGTGTGTGTGTGTGTGTGTGTGTGTGCGTGTGGGTTGGCTGCTGTCCAACTGTGGCTTCTTGTGGTGTCGTCTGAGAGAACGAGTTAACGGAAGTCCTTGTTTATAAGTTTATTTATGTCTCCGTTATCAAGACTCCTCTTCACCTGGCGTATACAAGAGATGAACTTTTAATGAACACATCACTCATTGCTGTAAACTCATCCTCTGAATTTCAGTTTACGTTTAACATATTCCCTCCATGATATAGACGAATGTAAATCGAAGTATGTAGGAAATAAATGCAAGTTTATAAGAATATGAAATCAAGCCTAAATTAACGGGTATAGAACTATGAGAAATAAAGAGTTGTTGGTATGGGTACGCGATGTCTTGTAGATACAGGGAGAAGGTAAGGCCGAGTGTGGCCAATAGGCGGTCATGTATGGTACGGTACAGAGACGGTGATTGGCCAGCTAGGGAGGTCCAGTCAGCCAGCCAGCGAAGCCAAACCTAGGCTTGGGGAAAAGGGTTTGCGCCCCGACATGGCAATAGTGTCACAGCGATAATATGCCTCCATTTGCATACAAGTGCTCTCTCTCTCTCTCTCTCTCTCTCTCTCTCTCTCTCTCTCTCTCTCTCTCTCTCTCTCTCTCTCTCTCTCTCTCTCTCCTCTCTCTCTCTGTTTGTATGGTGTGAGATTACATTCGTTGCGCAAGAAATGAAGACAGAGTGATAGCTGGCCATTGAATGAAAATTTTGCTATGAGGAAAGCCATATATATCACTCTGATTTGTTGTGATGTTTGCAATGTTTGGAAGGAGTCTATTCTTGTAGGGCCTCAGTGCGGTAGTAGCGCCGAACTAAAACCCGGGGACGAGGGATATCAAATCAGAAGGTGTACGTGAGATGGGCAGATTTGGGGAGACCTGATGCTTGATAACAGGGTTGTCTGCAGTCTTAAGCTTAAATTTAGTAGAAACAGGATAGTAGAGAAGGAGGCATCTCCCCACCCACCTCTGCTTCCGGCTCTTTTACTGTCAATACAGAAAAGAAAATGAAAAGTAACACCTTGTAGAGTAGAGAAAGTGTACTTCCGTGGGAATTCTATAGGAAAGTATAAACGATTCAACTTTCCTACTAATTTTATAAATGGCCGCAATGGCGTTGAACTCTGAAAATTTAAAAACAAAGCAGTTAAACTATCTCTTCTACAAGGAATTATAAATTGACGACAGGTATCAGTGAAATATATGTATATCTATCCTTGATTTTAAGGTACTGATAGCATTTTCATTCACCACATATGGTGTTATCTTATTCCAGTGGAATGCTATGGTTATAGGGACGGAGGATGGAAAAATTCAGGGGAAAAGGGAAGAGAAGAGGCGTAATGGTAAGGAGACAGGATGAAACTGGTGACAGAATTGAAGGAAAGAGATGTATTGGTGGCGAAGACGGATGAAGGATGCAATGAAGAGAGAAAGGGGAAGATGGAGGGATTAAATGTAATGATATACCAGTAAGGAGGGAGAGAAGATGTAGCACTAACCAGGAGGGAGGGTAAAATGTATTTGGAGGTAGGGATGGAAGTCAATAGTAATGATGGAGCGATAGGGATAGAAGTCAATAGTAGTGATGGAGCGATTGGGATAGAAGTCAACAGTAATGATGGAGTGATGGGGATGGAAGACATACTAAGAATAGGGGAGTATGGTGTATGTTAGACATATGGTGGAGATGAGGAGCAGATGAGCAGTGTCTTGTATGGGGAACCTTAGTGAGGGAACTGCCTAGGGAATATATGGGCAGGAAGGGTTAATAAATGCTGCTCTCCTCGGCTTAATTAAAACATCATCGTCCGGTCGCTAATTAGATTGTTTGTTTTTATCGGGCACTCGCATAACGAGGGGGTTCGTTTGATTGTTTGTTGGTGTTTGGTGTGTGGCGACCGCTGGCCACCGAGATGCAGGAGTTGGGGGAGGAGGAGGAGGAGGAGGAGAGTCGTCTCCTCAACGCCTTCCCTGACGACGCCTTGAGTCACCATCGGCCTTTCCACTTTCTACTGATGAGGCTGAGTGTGGGAGGGATGTCGTCACAGCAGCCGTCTGTGATATCAAGGCTATGCACGGCATCCGTCTAAGGGCAGAGCCTAGAAATGTATGCAATTAAAGCCGCTGCTTCATGTATAATGGAATCATAGGCCTCCCTTCGAACATATGGAATGAGGGAGTATATTCGAATACTTGAAACTAAAGGATTATATACAAGAACATCTTATCTATTGTATGGTATCAAGAGGAGCATTTTAAGTACGTGGAATGTGTGTGTTTGTTTTGAATATATAGAATCAGATGCTTATACTCGAATATATATATATATATATATATATATATATATATATATATATATATATATATATATATATATATATATATATATATATATATATATATATATATATATATGGATACGTAAAATGCGAAACACACAATCATTCGACCTTCAAAACACACAGACTTCAACCCTAGCCCATGACGAGAGTAAACCCCACTTGTTTTACTTTCAATGATTTCAGAGGTTAATGGACCATGGCGCGCACCACAGCGGAGTCACTCGGGCGGGTCTGGTCTGGTCTGGTTTGGTCTGTAGGTGGCCTAACGCATGGGAAAGGCCACAGTGAAATTTCTCATTCATAAACCTACCCAACCATGTCAAAGGGTAGCGATGTATAAGACTAGATTTGGCCTTTTTCTGAAAAGCGCCTCTTTTTCTTCTCGGTCGTTCTTTTCTCTTTTTCTCCCTCCTCTCTCTCTCTCTCTCTCTCTCTCTCTCTCTCTCTCTCTCTCTCTCTCTCTCTCTCTCTCTCTCTCACACACACACACACACACACACACACACACACCTCCAGCCTCTCCCTCCCTCTTCTCCACGGCTGCTCCTTGTGGAGTCACACTCCGCTGAACTCGCTCCACAATTACGTTACTTTGAATCCCACTTGGTATTTGGCTCCTGAAGCTAATCGAGGGATCTCTTTGTTTTCGAGGTAAAAAAAAAAAGAGTAAAAGATGAATAAGAAACGTTTATGCCACTTTATATTCATGATTATTACACCTATTATTACCTAATCTTTATATTAGTATTCGGTGGAGGAACAACCATGAATTCTAACGCCCGTCATGGGGTAAAGGTTAAAAAAAATAGATAAAGATTACATGTGTTTTATTGTTCCTGGATTCCTGCCATTACCTTATTATTTTCTACTTTTATTGGTTCAGTGTGATGGATGGAATAAGGCTCTTCCGCTCTGGGCTTCAGTAAGGTCATTCGCTATGATAATCGCTCGTTGATATCATCATATTCAGTACTTACCTGGGCTGATTGCCTTCATCTTAATGAGATTTATCACATCCTGGGAAATAATGATACGAGGGCGTTCACAGGGGAAGGGAAGGAAGGGAGGGATGAATGAGAGATGAAGGAGGAATACGAACGGAAGAAAGAAACTGCACTGCATAGTGAGAAGCAGCGATGACCAAAAGAGGAGGAAGATGCTGTGAACACGATTATAGAGGCTATCCCAAGAAACACGTATACTGTGGCATCACAGCAACGTTAATCAAAATAACAACAAAAGCAACGCTAGATTGCCTTACAACAGCACAGTTGTAACAACGACATCTTCAGCAGCAATTGAAACAGCAGAAGCAACAGCATGAGTAGCTTCCCTTTAAAACAGCACAGGTAACAAAAAAGCAGCGACAACAGAAGCAGAAAGCAGCAGCACCCGGACCAGCACCAATAGCTCGGCCTCCTTAAAAAGGCGACTTCGGTAACAAAAGGATCAGCGCCAGTGGCTCTTCCATAAAACAGCAGAGTTCCTACAGTAGCACGTATAACAGCAGTAGGTAAAGCAGCAGGAACAGCAGCAGGTAAAGCAGCAGGAACAGCAGCAGGTAAAGCAGCAGGAACAGCAGCAACAGCAGCAGCAACAGCAGCAGAGGTACGTTTGTTCATGGTTTTGTGTGGAGAAGAAACTATTGGCGTTTTGCGAGGGACTTACCGTCATTTGTCCACTCAGCATTCCATCACGGCCACCAAACACCCAAATCCATCTAGTTCACCAATAGCTCAATAAAGCCAGGACAAAGAGAGGCTAAGAGAGAAAAAGTGGGAAGGCGAGAGGAGGAAGAAAGAGAGAAATGAGAACGGAGAGACTTAAAGAAAAGGACGAGAAGTAGTGGATACGCTATGATAAAGGCATAAGTAAAACCAACAAATTAGTAAGACTTGAGACAAATATATAGAATGGTAGAAGACCTAAGTTGGGAACCGGGAACCAGACCTCTGGACCTGAATCTAAAGGAAGCCATAACACTCGAACAAGTCATAAGACTTCTCAGACATCCAGTTACTTCTATATCCCCGCCATCCGTTTAGCAACGACGGGAATCTTACCCCTCATAGGTCTGTGGTACATTCCTTATGAAGGAACTAACCTTCCCAGGTCCGTGGCTCCCTCCTTACGAGCGCGCTAGCACTTCCAAGTCCGTGGGGCGCTCCTCCTTATGGATTAGCTATCCTAAGCCTTGTGATGGCGCCCCTCTTATGGAAGCTCTAGGTTTCCCATGTCTCTGGTGGCGCCCTCCTCATGAGTGCACCAGTCTTCTTAAGCCCGTGGCGCCCTCCTTGATATAGATCAATCATAGCTTGTCTCCCTCCCCTCCTTAGCCACTCCCCAAAATCAGAACTCCCCCCACTCCCTCCAATAACCCAGCAGCAGTGAAATGGAAAGGAAAATAGCAACTCTCAGGGAGAGGAGGGAGGAAAGTGTTGAAGCGGGTCGGTGTATAGCCTCTGGGAAGGTTCTCTTTCGTCTGTTTATTCCCCAAGTAATATTTTTAATGGTCTTTGTCTCCGCTTGGCTGTCCATCTCCTCTCTGTCAGGATGTTTTTACCTTTTTCTTCACCATATTACTATTTTATTCTATAGGTTTAGTTTCCAGAATATGGTCTCTGTTGGTATATGAATGAGTCTCTCCATTTAGTTCACCTATTAGATTTTGTCAGGAAATTCCTTTAGACTTTCAAGATATTACTTTCTGTTAACATAGCATATATGCAGCATCTGTCTTAGGTTCTTAATAACACACTGAAGCTTTCCTATTGATTCCGTCGGTGTGAGGGAGGGTCATAAATGGTGTTTTATTCTCTTAGTAAAGTTCATGATGGTCTGAATTATTTAGGGTGAAGGAGAACGCAGTTCGGTCAACTTCAAGACATATACATACCTGATTTTATACGTACGTTATTGTTATTAACATTACTATTATCATTACTATCATTATCATTTTCATTATTATTGTTATTATTGTCATTATTATTATTACTATTATTATTACTATTATCATTATCATTATCATTATCATTATCATTATCATTATCATTATTATTATTATCATTATTGCTATTATTATTATTATTATTATTATTATTATTATTATTATTATCATTATTATTATTATTATTATTATTATTATCATTATCATTATTATTATTATCATTATTATCATTATTATCATTATTATTATTATTAATATTATCATCAGTATCATTATCATTATCATCATCATTATTATTATCATTATTATTATCATTATCACCATTACGATTATCATTGATATTATCATCATTATCATCATTACGATTATCATTGATATTATCATTATCATTATCATTACTAATATAATTAGTATTGTTGTTATCATAACTATCATTATCAATATTACTGTTATCATCACTATACCCCTGTTAACCCTTTCATGG
Organism: Panulirus ornatus; assembly: GCF_036320965.1. NCBI lineage: Eukaryota > Metazoa > Arthropoda > Malacostraca > Decapoda > Palinuridae > Panulirus > Panulirus ornatus. Next base: position 16,508,283 of record NC_092245.1, read on the forward strand.
GATTCCTGCAACCTCGAGGTTGTACTGGAGTCAGAATTAGGAAAACAATGCACTTCTTTGAAGTGAGTTCCTTGGCAATGATATAACTCACCAAGGACACTATGAAGCACTGGCAAGTCTTCATGAACCATTTGATGAATCAGCAAATAATCCGCAAAAGAATGTGAACCCGTAACACCATCCCAGTGAACGAGAGAACCTTTAAAGATTGAGAGAAACCTCAAAGAATAAAAGCAACCTCAAAGAATGAAGGAAACCTCAAAGAATGAAAGCAACCTCGAGGCCCCGGAGAGACAATGTGAGGCTTAGAAACAGATTCTATATACACAAGACTATAAAGCTTCAGTTGCCCTCTTGAAAGAGACCGAACGAGACTTTGAGCCACCTGCGCCCGGACAGCAGCAGCTTCTTCCTGAGACCTTGATTTCTACGGGAGATGGACTGCGGGAGGGTGGTGGCTGCTGCGGCGACCACCAGCGCTCCTGAAATACGCCAAGCATCAAAGACGGAGGCTAAAACTGTTTCCTTGTCGACGAGAGCCTCCAACACCCGCCTCCCCGACGTCGACTGATGGCACAGTCACTCTCTACCCTCCCTCCCTCCCTCCCTCCCCCCCCTCTCTCCCTCCTCAGCCCTACCGCCAACACCCCAAACACACCACCACCATCACCACCACCAACGCCGCCGCTGCTGCCTCCTCCTCCACCACCACCACCACCGCCACCGCCGCCTCTTTCTTGGTCACGGCGGTGGAAGTGGTTGTAAAAGGAGTGAGGGAAAGGAGGAGGGGGTGGGAAATAGTAAGGGAATAGTGATGATGGTGTTAATGATAGTGAAGATGGCGGTGTTCAGTTTGCTCGCGATGTGTTGATGGTGGTTGACGAAATGGTGACGGCGATAATGTGGGAGAGATGTAAGTGGCACGATGATAAGGGTAATGAAGATGTTTGCTGATAGTGGTAGTAGTGGTGGTGGGGATGTGGTAGTAACGTTCGTTTGGTTAATAGTGACATAGAGTTTGGGTCCTGGGTGGCGTCAGGTCTGTTGATACGTGTACTGCAGTCTGGTTGTGTGGGTGACGCAATTTGTTGTTGCTTCTTCTCTCTCTCTCTCTCTCTCTCTCTCTCTCTCTCTCTCTCTCTCTCTCTCTCTCTCTCTCTCTCTCTCTCTCTCTCTCTCTCTCTCTCTCTCTCTCTCTCTCTCTCTCTCTCTCTCTTGTTGGCGATGGTGCTACAGTTACTAACTCCACGTGATTCTTACTCTGGCCCAAACCCTTGTCGCTGCTTCTGTTCTCCTGCAACGCAGCTATTGTTTATCCATCTGCTTCGAATACTCGTGTTGCAGCTCCCCCTCTTTGGGTATGGCCAGACTCTGGCACTACCAATCCTTCTTCTGCTGTTGTTGGAAGGACGCTCCCACCATCCCTCATGAGTGCATTCACCTCTGCCACCAGTGACACCATTCGTACTAATGTCTTTCACCGTCAACGCGAGCAGCAAGATTCAATATCATTTATTGTATTTCTCTTTAGATCATGGGCAACACTATCATCTGGAACATTGTTGTCACATGCTTATATATTGTATAAACACGGCGACTTAAGTGAAGCTTTTTAACAAGAGCAAAAACTAGGAGCAGAGATAAAGACCACTTCAAGGGCGTAATACTAAAACAAAATGATATATCAAAAGACAATAGCTACAGTACATGAAACACAAGTTATGTGATATGATAAAACTCTTATTTATTATCATTACTTGTTTCGTATATATATATATATATATATATATATATATATATATATATATATATATATATATATATATATATATATATATATATATATATATATATATATATATATATATATATATATATATATATATATATATATACATATATATATATATATATATATATATATATATATATATATATATATATATATATATATATATATATATATATATATATATATATATATATATATATATATATATATATATATATATATATATATATATATATATATATATAGCTTATTCTCACCTGCCATTTTCTTGTCTTCCTTCTTTTCCTTTCGAAGAGGCAGCAAGGAAGAGGTAAAGTCTCTAAGAAAGATTTAAGTGAGAGTTGTTGTGTGGGTTGTAGTTACATAAGATTAATCTCTCCCCAGAAGCAAAAAGAAAAAGGAGAAAATATCCGGCTCCATCATCCATGAGCAAAGGTCATGCTTGGGAAGTGCATTGCCTTTCCTTACCCATCCACATCCCTCCCATTATGGCCTACTGTTCCTTTACTCTTCAGTTAACTTCCCTTCTTCTTCTACGCTATTCTTGGTTTTCTTTCCTCCTCTGCCTCCAGTTGGTATTCTTTCCTCCCGACTCCGTAGCTGACACTGTGCCTTCCCTTCTCTGCAGCTGATACTCTTTCCTCTTATCTTAGGTTGACACTATATCCTCTTCTCTCCCCAGCTGGCACTATATCCTCTTCTCTCCCCAGCTGGCACTATATCCTCCCCTCTCCTCACATGCTACTCTTCTTCCTCTCTTCTCCTGTTAATCTTTTTTTTTTCTCCGTCGTTTTTCCCTTCATCATCCACTCCCCCCTTTCTCTCATTTCATTTTACTTGGAGCCCCATCTCTCTCTCTCTCTCTCTCTCTCTCTCTCTCTCTCTCTCTCTCTCTCTCTCTCTCTCTCTCTCTCTCTCTCTCTCTCTCTCTCTCTCTCTCTCTCTCTCTCTCTCTCTCTCTCTCTCTCTCTCTCTTTCACCCAACCAGCCTCCCTCCTCGCGTGAATGAGAATGCCGTCAGTGACACACACACACACACACACACCCACACCCTGGCCAGAATCTCTTCAAGAGATTCTAACACCATCGAATATAAATCCTCAAACAATACTCGGGCAATTGAGCTTCTTCCTTGATGGTTCCTATTTAGAACTTATTCTCTCCTTTTCATCTAGTCTTTATCCCTCTCTTTATAAATCCTTCTTCCATCTATATAGATTAGAAATGCACGATTAGTGTCCTTCGTCAGACCATCAGATCTGCTATCTGTCCTTTCCTTGTGCTGTCCTCCAGCAGATAACCTTGTCATCGACACATCAGGTCTTCTGGTATCTGTCCTTGCCATGTCCTGTCCTCCAGCAGATAACCACGTCATCGACCATCAGGTCTTCTGTTATCTGGCTTTCCCATAAACTTCTCAACCTCTTCCTTCCACATCCTTCTTGAATGTCTTCTAATGTGCTTTACTCCTTCCTCCTTTTCCTACTTCTTCTTGAAAGTCTTCCTCCTTATCCTCGTACTCTCCATTCTCATCTTTATCTCTTACCATCTTCCTCTTTATCCCTTTTTCTACATCGTTCGCAGTTGGAGCAAGCTATTTCTCACAGCTTGTTCTTCCACTCTCTTCTCTCTTCCTTCCCTCTCCACTCCTCTCGCGAAGACGAGGTCTCCTCGACCTTCCTCCTCCTTCCCCCTATCCTCCTCCTCCTCCTCCTCCGTAGCCGGTGCGTGAGTGACGGAAACGCTAGACGGGTCATTCGTATCTGTCTCTCTCCCTCCATGCTCAGACGGGGGTCAACAAGAAAACTGTTTTTGTCCGCAACTCTTTGTGATCTGGATTCGTGTATTTCTTTTTTTTGTCTTCGTATTCTTCCCTCCTCCTCCTCCTCCTCCTCCTCCTTCCTCCTTCTCCATATCGGTCTCATTCTTCGTCTGTGTGTGTGTGTGTGTGTGTGTGTGTGTGTGTGTGTGTGTGTGTGTGTGTGTGTGTGTGTGTGTGTGTGTGTGTGTGTGCGTGTGTGTGTCATCCTGGCTTTTGTTGGATGGTCTCTGAGCGGGACAAAGGAGTGCTAATGCTGTTGATTTGCACGTGGGGATAGGGTCGAAGGCTGGACTCGAGTGGGACTTTAGATTGTCTAGAGGAGGGAGGAGGAAGAAGAATGGGATGGGGGACCCATGACGAAATTGAATGAGGTAGGATTAGGGGAAAAAAAAGATTTGCTGGTAGGATATCAAAGAAGGAACTGAAAGAAGTGAAGTCTACGTATAAAAGATATATTGAAAGACACCCACTGTAAAAAAAACAAGAATGAAATAGTAATAGTACAAGATGGAAAGGCAATGGAATGTGACTTATGAACTGAAAAAAAAGAAAAAAGGAGATTAAAGTTGCACAGAAACTTGCACCTGGAGGTGGAGGAGAGACGGATGGAATAGGATCCGTAGTGAGAGAAGCAGCCAAGGAGGAGAAGAGATACTGAGGGCTGGAGGGAGGGGAGGGGGGAATTAACTGTGTGAGGAGAGAGAGAGAGAGAGAGAGAGAGAGAGAGAGAGAGAGAGAGAGAGAGAGAGAGAGAGAGAGAGAGAGAGAGAGAGAGAGAGAGAGAGAGAGAGAGAGAGAGAGAGAGAGAGAGAGAGAGAGAGAGAGAGACAGACAGACAGACAGACAGACAGACGAAAGGGAGAGGGAGTGAGATCTCTGGTGCAGCAGGGTAGTATGGTTTCCCTGGTGTGTGTGTGTGTGTGTGTGTGAGGGCTTCTCTGGTCGATGGTAGAGCACTCACACACCAGTCGTGGTATTTCATCCTTGAACTTGCCCGAAGAGGAAGAATGGCATTAAGGGTGATGGGTATAGTTATGATATATATATATATATATATATATATACATATATTTTTTGATATATATTTCAGGTTGGCCGTAGGGGTATTTTTTATATATATATATATATATATATATATATATATATATATATATATATATATATATATATATATATATATATATATATATATATATATATATATATATATATATGAATATATATATATATATATATATATATATATGTATATATATATATATATATATATATATATATATATATATATATATATATATATATATATATATATATATATATATATATATATATATATATATATATATATATATATATATATATATATATATATATATATATATATATATATATATATATATATATATATATATATGTACGTAGGTGTTTAAGGATTAGCTGAGGTCAAAGGGCACTATAAACACAAATGATACCTACCCAATACACAACCTTGGGACGCACAAATCCATCCAATAAATCCAGTTCGTCTACCCATTCAAACCCTTCAGAACAAAGGGAAAAGAAAAGGTCTTAGGGAGGGGGTTAGGCGGTGGTCCTACGGATAGGGAGTTGAAGACCATAGTCTTTAATGAAAATAAAAAAAAAAATGGAGATTGGGGGGGGGGACAACACTGATAGATAGACTCATTATTTGAGATATCAGCAACAAGAGACTCCTCCCCTGAAAGTTCCAGCCCCCGGCCTGTGTTGAATAGCAGATGCAGAATTTAATTTAGATTTGGCCAAGTGGAAACGCCCCTTATCAGGAACCGTGCCGATTTTCTCAAAGGCCATTTCTCGCTCTCCCTGTTATACGCAGTTACTTTTGATATTCTTTATGGATCGTCGGGTTTCTTTGGCTGTGTGTGTGTGTGTGTGTGTGTGTGTGTGTGTGTGTGTGTGTGTGTGTGTGTGTCTGTGTCTATGTTTGTGTTTGTTACTACAATAATCTACTTTAAACCTTATGCATATTCTTATCTTATTCCTCTCTCTCTCTCTCTCTCTAATCTTTAACTCTTCCCTGATCGATTATCTCTTGTCTACTTTTTCCTATTTTTCGGCTTCCATCTTAAAGTTTTACCTATTCTACCCTCTGTAATCTTAGATTTCCCCTATTCTCCTTTCCCTAATCGTAAACTTCTCCATGTTCTTCCCTCACTTATCTTAGAACTCTTTCTTATTCTACCCTCTCTCGTCTTAAGCATTATCTTACTCTACACTCTTTAACCTTAAACCTTTTCTCATATCACCCTTTCTTATCTTAAATCTTTCCTTATTGTACAACTTCTCACCTTAAACCTTTTCTTATTCTACCTTCCCTGATCCTAAACCTTTTTTTAATTCTACCTTATCTTTAGAATCATTTTCTTATTTTTCCGTCTCTCATCTTAAACTTTTTTTTTACTTTTTCTCCCACAACGTATCTTTGACTTTCCACCCTTACAGATTAAATCTGGCTTCCTTGGATACAACATCCATTGCTAAGATATTATTTTTATTTACATCTCCATGATTCTTAGGCCTCACTGTTTGTGTATCTAATCGATCTTTTTACTATATAGGAGATACTCTCCTTTAATCCTCTAATACTTTCTTTAGTCTAAGCTTTTTAATTCGCTTTCTTTCTGATTACATCTTTATTTACTTCTATTCATTTTCTGTCCTACTCTTCCCCATTCTCCTGTGGCATTTTTTTCCCTCTTCCTTCTTCTTCTTTATCATTCTGAGCCCTCATGTCCTCCGACTCTCTTCCACAACTTCCTTTGCCTCGAGTTTCTACTGCATGTACCCTCTGGCAGTCTAATCTACCATCATCCCCACCAGCTATCCTGTCTACATGACTGCCAAAGTCACTTCAGATAGCGATGCATCAACTCATTCCTTTCCGAACACAATCACTATCCTCACCATACCTCTCCTTCCTCATCCCTTTCTTACATTATCTCCTCCATTTCTCTTCTCCCTCACCACTAAACTATCCACACAGTCTCTGTAAGCGACAACCATTTTCCCCCATCTTTTTATCTTATATTCTCTTCCTTCTAGACCTCTGTTCTCTTTACCATCCTCCTCCTTATCTCCATCCCCTCTCTCTCTCTCTCTCTCTCTCTCTCTCTCTCTCTCTCTCTCTCTCTCTCTCTCTCTCTCTCTCTCTCTCTCTCTCTCTCTCTCTCTCTCTCTCTCCTGACCTCGCTGCCTTGCTGCCTCGCTGTCTCCCTCCCTCGTAGTCTCCCTCCCTCCCTCTCTCCCAGTCTCCCTCTCTCCCTCCCTCCCTCGCTGCTCCGCCTCCGCCATCCTTCTTGCCCCAGCCCCACTGTCGTGACCTGGACACGTGTGATCAGCTGACCGTTCTTCGGATGAGCCACTCGGCTGTCTTACGTCCTACCACCACGACTTCTCGGGCGATGATGGATCGTATCGGCCCATCCTGGTACAACTGTATCTAAGGGAGGGGTGTAGAGGGGTGGGGCCTGCCTAGGGAGACGGGTTTAGGGAGGAGATCAGTTGGGAAAGATGGAGCGTAAAGGAACGTGAAACTCAATGGAGAGGGTTAGGGATAGGTTGGAGAGGCTATGGTTAATCAGGGAGATACGAATCTAAAGGATTTTTAGTGGTGGAGGAATGAATGACTTTCCACGATGATAGAGAGTAAACAGGATTATAAATGATGGAGGATAAAGCTAGATTTCCTACAGGATTCTACATTTTAGGGAGAGGAGAGATCAAGGATGGTTTGCAAAGAGGCTGAAGACACAACAGGATTCTACCATGGAGGGGGGGAGACACAGACGAGTGTAGTATTCAACTACGAGGGACAAGGATCCAACACGATTCTAAAGGTGGGAGGGAGCAGCTTTGAGGAGAGTGTCGTGGGTGTGAGTGAGATGTAATTCAGGTGGTGCTGGGAGGAGGGTGTGTGTGAGTGTGACGGAGGTGTTGCCGGAGGGACTAATAGGGAGTATTTTGATTTGTATCTGGGAGTGTAAAAGGTGGAAAAGGATTTGAGTACAAAATACTTCTCTAAAGGGAAGGATATATGATGTAGGAAAAGCTATATACAAAGGGAAATTGGTTATGATTTGTTGAGCCTCTACACACACACACACACACACACACACACACACACACACAAACACACACACACACACACATATGCGCTATGGTGCGTGTGTGTGCATACATTCTTAGGAGTAAAAGACATGCTACGTATATACAAGGTTAAGAAGACGGGGCAACACGAGTGTAAAAAACTCTCTCCCAGTAATACACAAAAAATTGTCATAAACAGTAATCACGCATACATTTGGCTTAGTTTTATGTGTGTGTGTGTATGCATGTGTGGGTGTGTGTGTGTGTGTGTGTGTGTGTGTGTGTGTGTGTGTGTGTGTGTGTGTGTGTGTGTGTGTGTGTGTGTACACATAGGATTAAAAGACATGGTACATATGTCTATTAAGTTAAGATAGGGGACAACAAGAGTGTACTTCTCTCTTCCTAGAACACTTAAATAGTACTCACATGCACACAAATCTTGTCCTTTTTCTATGCACTCGTTATCCCCCCCACACTTTAACTTCTATTTCATGATAGATATTTGTGGGAGATAACACTGTAAATCTGGAATGATACTGCATCAACGTTGGCTACAAGAACAACAGTAGCACCAGTATTCGTAACAACAGGAGCAACAGTGGCAGCAGTACCCACAGTAACAGGATAACAAAAGCAGCTGTAGCCATGGGAACAGAAGCAACAGAAAAAAAAACAGAAGGAACAATAAGTAAAACGGTATCTATTAATCTAAGATAATTGCCCTAAAGAATAACATTAAGCAGACATAATAAAGCCAATAAAAACATCAAGCGACAGGTGTAATGGTAATTAGTACGCTTTCATTATTCATTTGTACACTCTCACAATCCATTAGCACACTCTCATTGTCCACCACAGCCTTTCTCGAGCCGGATTAGCGGAAAGACTATTAGCACAGCAAAGAGACGACCAGCTGACCAGTAACAGCAGCTGTAACAGCAGCAGAAATTAGAAACACAACAACAACAACAACAACTACTACTACTACTACTACTACTACTACTACTACTACTACTGCTACTACTACAGCAACAAAATCTTAAAGGCAGTAGCGACGACAACACCAGCAGACAAATCCGTAACAGTTGCATTTTGCAGCAACACCAGAAGTGGTGGTCGATACAGAAGGAGAAACATCAAAAGTAGCAGCAGCAGCAGCAGAAGCAGCAGCAGCAGCAGCAGCACACACGGTAGCAACAGCAGCAGCAGAGGACTCAAGAAGAAGCAGGGGTCAGCGACGGCAGGAGGAGGAGGAGGAGGAGAGGGTATCTTTGCGAGAGGGGGTCGTCGTTTATAAGAGCAGTATTTAGTGGTTCGTCCGCGTCGTCACCCAACGATATTAATGGACCTTCAGGAACCCGTCACCGACATGATGAATGATTGCTTCACCGGACGTTATCGTAATGAAATAAAGATGTCCAATCATAAGATGCCAGAGGCCGGGAGGCGGAGCTCGAAGGAACGCGGGAGACCCCCACGCCTGCCAGTCACCCATTCGCAGCAATGCCGAGGGACCCCCGACCTGCTGGGGATGAGGATCCTTTGAGACCGCGGGGATGGGATGAGAAGCGTGTGAAGAAGGAGGAAGACGATCCCAAGGGTAAATTTGAATCCTTCAGTCAGTACGGCTTGGGAGAAACGTGAGAAGGTGTTTGCGAAGGAGTTTCTACCTCTGGGTTGCTGAAGACGCTGAAAAAGACTTTAATAATCTTTGATGAGGAAGAAGACACTCACATGAGTAGGTCTATGTCTCACAGTGATAGAAACTGTGAGGGACTTGAGAACGATTCTAACTTCTGGATGACGAAGACTTGATGACAAGGGGAGGATGGTCGCGATGAAATGCTTGAGAAGAGTGAGTGTGGAGATGAAGACCTTGAAGATCGAGGGTAGCGTGAAGCTTTTGTAGAAACAAAATGGGATCCTTCCGAAAGTAACTCCAGGTTGCCTGCAGCTTGAAAAAATGTTTACGAAAGAGTTACAACTTCTGTAGCTTTGGAAGGCGAAGACTAGCAGACAAGACGAATATATCTACGAAATCAATTGCAGTTTTAAAAAGGAATTCATTGAAGATACGAAGGAACTATAATTGAAAAAAAAAGAAAAGAAAAACCTCAAAAGTTGGTTATCGTGAGGACTAGCGCCAAAAGTCGGTGTCTCGTTCAGCTACAAAGAATGGAACATTATCAACATCAGCGGTAGCATAAAATCCAACAGCGTTTGTACCTCGGTGAATCAACCACTGACTGTATTCAAAGAGCCACTCCAAATATCCCCAATTCTCACTCTAGATAAATTAAAAAAAAGGGGAGGAATATTATTTACTCAAGCTGGGGTTGTACGGTGACGAGATGAGCGTCGAGAGAAGGGGGCTTTAGATCAAAGGAAAAAGAAAAGGCAAAAGAAAGTATGATAAATGACGGTGGGAAGGGAAGGGGAGAGGACGAGAGGGTTGCAAGAAGATGAAACGCTGCGGTGGATCGTCGCTGGCGAGTAATTTCTGTTTTAAAGTTTGAGGATTTTATGGTATATCCCTTGGAGACGCTCTGCTTTATGTATATACCAATGTACAGCAGACTGTATTGTTTTATCTCATGTGTGTTTACTTATATACATATACATGTGCGTGTGTGTGTGTGTGTGTGTGTGTGTGTGTGTGTGTGTGTGTGTAGTTGAAATGTACGTCAAGAACTCAGAGTAACAGGAAAGAGATTAGATTCTCAGCTCATGAAGAGCGCCGTCACTGACATCCAAAAGGGAAACTGTTGACCTGTCAAAATTCCTCTTTCACCTTATGATCTTGATTCACTTTCGAAGATATCTCTTGAAGAAAAAAAAATCTCTAAACATAGGCGAACATTCCTGCGTTAAAAAGGTTATACGATGTTATTGTATCAGATACGATTACAAAGGATTACCAAGGAATTCGAACAGCAACTGGCCATTAGGTTCCTTAGATGTTATTTGCGATAGTGGAAGATATCAGAGAAACTCACAGATTAGCGTGGTAGAAAGATATATAGATAATCAAAGAGGGGAAAAAAAAAGCTACAATCTATCAATGAGACTAAAGAGAAGTATAATATTCTGTAGTGCCTCATTGTCAGAAGTCACTATTTTGATATCTACTTGAAGTTTTGGTACATACCAAACGGGAACCAAACGCTGACGTCATACCTGTCAATACTAGGAATGGTATCCATTTGTCTCTAACATTTACTTCTTGCCTACCAGTTTTCTGGGTGACATTATTCCCTATTAGAAGTCTCTGAAATATCAATATTTACCAGGATTTGATTTTAGTATGAAATACTCTGTCAATCTCTATAGCCATTCACAGGCCATCTGCAGCAATATACAGCGACATGGCAACCTCGCCCTGGCGAAGAGAGAGAGAGAGAGAGAGAGAGAGAGAGAGAGAGAGAAGGCCATTGGCTCACGTGTCCATGAAAAAAAAGGATATACGTCATTGTTACGTCGCTGCTACGTAGGTTCTCCATGATTCCTCATTACAGACAGACAGACGAAAACGTCAGTCTATCTTACGACAGCATCTGCCAGAAGTAGCCAGTGGGGTTTATGATCTCAAATATAGACATATTCTTATCAAGTCTTCATCCCCACAACACAATAGAAACGAGCTCAATAAAGATAAGGTATGTGACCAATACGACAGTGGGAAATTTGGATTTATCGTTTTGCGGAGTAAGTTATATCCCCCTAAATAAACACATACATCTGACTATAAGTGAATAAGAACTGAATTTAAACAACAACGGACTACTGGATCCCTAAGGAGGCTATTTGTGATGGCGTAGGAGTTCAGAAAAGCATCGATTCATATGGTAGGAGTGGAAAGACTTACAGGTTTACACACACACACAGACAAAGGCAATGGGATCATCATCAATATGTAGAAGATCGTAACCTACAACTCAGTTTTGTTTAATTCTACAGTGCTGCCTGATGTAGATATTTCAGTTCATTTATTATCATTATCATTATCATTATTATTATCATCATTATTATCGTTAGCAGTAGTATTATGATCAGTATTATTACAATCATTGTTCTTATCATTAGTATCGTTAATATGGAGGTGAAATCTCAATTCAACAAGAGTTCATATAATTTCATTTAACATGTAATTTTTTCTACACATGCGGCATGACATGTTTCACGGAGGCAATCCACCTCATCAGGTGCCAACATTTCATAAAGACTTTTTTTCTAAATCAACACCAACGCACAAAATCCGTCTCTCCTGTGCCATTCTCGACTACACACTCTATATATAAAGTCGAGAATGACTGATGAGATACGACGGGAATCTGTGCGGTATGGTTGGGATTCAAAGAACTATGAATTTTTGCACCTGATAAGCTGGATTGTCTCGGTGAAACATGTGCAGCATGTGTAGAAAAATTAGATGTTACGTAAAATTGTCTGAACTACTGAATTGCGATTTCATCTTCATAACTATCATCATGGACAAGTGTGATCAACAAAAGTTTATATATATATATATATATATATATATATATATATATATATATATATATATATATATATATATATATATATATATATATATATATATATATATATATAGGCTGATTAATGCCAGTTATCAATAATAGGAGAAAATAACTTTAACAATCTAAACCTTACGATTC
>NC_092245.1:16525700-16555700 GCF_036320965.1 Panulirus ornatus
CACCAGGTACATTAAACACTCCATAGCTTTACGGTCGCACAAACTGGCTCTGTGGAGCAATCGTCCGAACGCTAGTACTCCGAATCTAAGAATGAGACTCGAATGTATGTTTGAGAATGTGGTATTCAGCCAAGACCAGCCCGCGACACAACGATTGATGATGGAGAAAAGCCATTTGCCCCTTCGACTACCAGCAGCAGGGTTAGCTTCCTCACCTCCTCCTCCTCCTGCTCCTCCTTCTCTTCTTCCTTTTCCATATTCCTCCTCCGATACCCTCCTATATTTCTCCTCTTTATCCGTCTTCTCCTTCTTACTGTTTACCGCTCTTTCCGGTGTTCTGTATGGCCTCGATGAATAAGATTAGAAAAAAAAAAATGATGGAAATTATTTGGTTAATGCTATTCTAAACGTTAGGTGGGAGTTTATGGGAAATATTTGCCACCCAAAGTAATGTTTATGTTGAGAATGAGAATATATATATATATATATATATATATATATATATATATATATATATATATATATATATATATATATATATATATATATATATATATATATATATATATATATATATATATATATATATATATATATATATATATATATATATATATATATATATATATATATATATATATATATATATATATATATATATATATATATATATATATATATGTACAAGGTGGGCCTGTGCTTATACCATGGCTTAACACAGGAGGTTCCGTGCGTCCACTAGGCCATGGAGGTCTCGCTTGTTCCCCCGTGGCTGACCGAACTGTAAATGAGTGTGACCATTGGTTCTACATGAGGCTGGAGAAGAGGGTGACTCTATAGACCACTGTCACGCCGTTTGACAGTTAGGATATCGCCCTTGTGTGTGTCTGTGCGTGTATGTGTGTGTGTGGGTGTGCGTTTGTGTGGGATGGCCCCCTCATGGCCGTCTGTTTGCTGTTAGCTGGCCAAAGGTCTGTGGTTGAGGTGTTGGTCCGTCAGCTATATAAAGTTACAGCTAAAGTAGGGACCTCTCGGTGAATTAGCTCAGCCTGCTTAAAAAGAATATATATATATATATATATATATATATATATATATATATATATATATATATATATATATATATATATATATATATATATATATATATATATATATATATATATATATATATATATATTTGCCGTTATCATAATCATTTTTAAGGCGTCATTATCTTGTTTATTAGTGTTGTTGTCAATGTACATATATATCAGGGTAGATTTATACTTAAATGCTTTTAATCTTTTTATGTGTTACTTTTAACGAGTATTCCTAATTCATATATTTCCGCTTCTGCCTGGGAGAGACTACTTAACGCACTTTTATGCCCAAGTGACCATTTAAGTATCAATGTGCATATATTTTCTATGACTTTAATGTCTCATAAAGTGAAATATGTGCGAAAAGCTGGAATTGCCTAAATAGCTGTTGAAACTACCTGCACGAGTTTAAACTTCCGGGAGTGGACGAATTGCTTGATCTTATCTTCCAATGTAATTCTTTTAAATGATATACATTATACATACTCCTTTAAAAAGAATTCTCTTCTCGATCCAATGCAAAACACGTTTGTTTAATGTCAAGAGATATTGTTATATGAAGTCAGAGGAGAAAAAATAGGGAATAATTCTGTATGCTAGAGAGGAAAGCATTTTCATATTGCCATGAAATGAGGAATGCTCTTACATGCTGAAGAACACGCCAAAACGCCCTGCAAAAAAAAAAAAAAGGAATGCTTTAAATGAGGGTATACGATAACCCAACATTCGGTGAACGTTAGTCATTATCAGTTAACCAACTGCCTGGTCTAGTAAGCGTCACGTGTGTAAATCTAAATCTGATATCATTATAACACAGGTATTTGCATACTGCCTACACTTGTTCCTTGATTTCTTTGTTATCAATACTTGTGCAAGCAGTTAACTTCTCAGCAAATGCACACATACGTATATATATATATATATATATATATATATATATATATATATATATATATATATATATATATATATATATATATATATATATATATATATATATATATATATATATATATATATATATATATATATATATATATATATATATATATATATATATATATATATATATATATATATATATATATATATATATATATATATATATATATATATATATATATATATATATATATATATATATATATATATATATATATATATATATATATATATATATATATATATATATATATATATATATATATATATATATATATATATATATATATATATATATATATATATATATATATATATATATATATATATATATATATATATATATATATATATATGGGGGAGGTGGAGGGTATTGGTAGGTTGTGATGGAAGGAGGGGAGAGAGAGAGAGAGAGAGAGAGGGAAGTGGGGGGTGTCCCTGCGTGACATACAAGAGGCCGGGGATAATTAAGTGGAAGTTCACAGTAAGTCAGGGTCTCTCTCTCTCTCTCTCTCTCTCTCTCTCTCTCTCTCTCTCTCTCTCTCTCTCTCTCTCTCTCTCTCTCTCTCTCCCTTTGCAACTACTCTTTTCATGACCCCAAAAGTATACATCTGGATTACTAAAAACCCTCAGTCCCTCCTTCGGTACAACATTGATGGCGGAGGCTCACCTGGGGAAAAAAAAACAAAGAAAACGACACTCGAGAGAAAATTAAGAGGAAATCCTCCGCTTAGGGATTTACCTGCCCTGGCTCATCAGGGAGGGTGTCTGCCAGAAGGGGTAATCTACTCGGGAGGGAATCTACCAGGAGGGGCAATCTACTGGGGAGGGAATCTATCAGAAAGACAATCTACTCGGAAAGGAGGCTTCTTGGTTGTTAATCTACTTGGGAGGAAACGTACCCGGAAAGATACTCTACTCGGATGAGAGTCTATCCGTATGGCAATCTACTCCAAAGAGAATCTACCAGGAGGTAATCTCCTTGAGAGGATGACAATCTACTTGGGAAGTAGCCTACAAGCATTCATCTACCTGGGAAAGAGTGGATAGAATCTTCTTCTCGTATGGTCCATAGGCAGAATATTCACATTTCTGAAAATTTACTCGTTAATTGATCTACTCGTGAGGAAATCTATTTGGTAAGGAAATCTACTGATGAAAGACTTGACTGATGAGGTAATTTATTCCTCGAAAGCAATAACGTTTATGGAAGTTTATGAAAAGGGAAATGTGTTGGATGATGTATATATATATATATATATATATATATATATATATATATATATATATATATATATATATATATATATATATATATATATAAGATTTCTAAGATATCAGATCTTTTTCACACGATAACTAAATGTCATCTGATTCCCAATTTTTCTAGAGAAAGTTATAAAAAAGAGAGAAATGATTTATAGGAATCTACAACATACATACCATTTCCTCATGAAATTATGAAATAAATGAAAAAAGTAATATTCCATGCTACCTCTTATAATTTTTGTTCTCGAAATAGGAGAGACATGAAAATCTTTAATTCACTTTCTAAAGACAATGAAAAATTTCTGCACATTTTCAGTGAATTGAACGTAGAGATGAACATATCAACAGATATCATCTTACAACAAAAAAAAAGATGTCTAATTCACATCCAACAAAAGAAATGGGGGAAAGACAAGGAGAGTAAAATAGACGTACGCATTACATCACAGATTCAAGAAAAAGTTAAAAACATCTTATCCTCTGTTTAGTATGTCAGGCAGGCGGGTATTTGCTCTAAGCAGAGTAGAGGAGGCGTGGTCTAATGATTAATATATAAAAATACATATACTTTAATCTTGCGGTAAGCGAAGGAATGGTGTTAGAAGCACGCCTGAGACTCATTAATTAGAGGATTCCAAAGATGGCTAAAAAAAAAAGGGGAAATAAAAGAGAGCTTTGGCTTCAGTCGAGTTTGGGAAATGAATCATGGACGTATATAATTAGTTCATGACAGTCACTGAGATACGGTTTTAATCTTGCATGTATAAATGGAGGACGGATAGGAAGATTTGATAGGGTACGGGAGAGCTGAGACAGACAGACAGAGAGACAGAGGTAAGCCCTACCCCTAAAATGGGAATGAGACGGTCAACGTAGGCGTGAGACAGTCAAGTTGGACTTAAGTCAGTCGAAGTGGACATAAGAGAATCGGAAAGGAGGAGGAGGAGGTATAAAGGTTTGGATAAATCGAGCGAAGGTTTGGCCAGTTAGTCCGGAGAGCTTGGAGGGAAAAAAAAAAAGAAATATATATATATATATATATATATATATATATATATATATATATATATATATATATATATATATATATATATATATATATATATATATATATATATATATCGTCAGGACTAAAAAGGAAAAGCCCAGTTGAACGTAAACTAAACAAAACATTTGTTTTCGTGAGACGAGTGAGTCACATACGAGCCACTACATATAGTCACCACCACAGGACTACATATGATTAAACCTCCAGCAATGTACACATGGACCTAACATGTGGCTTGGTGGTAGAAGATCCAGTGAGAGAATGCCAATGTTTGCTGATATGTCACTGGATGATGAGGCGTTTGTTCAGAACACTTCTAACGCAAGCTGTTTAAGATTAGTGAACACACACACACACACACACACACACACACACACACACACACACACACACACACACACACACACACACACCCTGAGGTCTGCATGATCTATGTGTTGATGGCAAAAACGTGAGTTCAGTCGGAAACATGAATCTCCTGCCCCTGGATGGATTTAATTTAAGATCTAATCTCCTCTGTACACTTGGCTGTAGCTCGACCCACAACACTCTATGAATATCGACTGTCATAAGCAATTCCTTAACGAATGATGATGAGTTTTCTTTGAATATCGTAAACGTGGGTGAAAACATTGACCAAAATTGTTTTTGGGTGTGTGAGAGAGTATGACTCATTACCATGAGCACAGCTGAGAAAAAAATCAGAAATAGATACTCAAAATGTATCGTAACTGTAGTATTCTGACTGGGGCACTATCGCAGAAACGTTCATTGCAAACGTTCATGTAACACCAGCGTGGACGAACTCTCGAGTCCAGAAACGTTTGTTTGTACCTATGACGAATGGCGTGGCTCGCCACAGCTCAGTGCAGACGAACCACGACACACCGACAGTTACCTCGAACGACTCCGTTATTGGGAACGTTGGCCCCTACCGACAACGTTCACCCCCTTCGAGATTAAGCCGTTACGCGAAAACGTTTGTAGTCGCTCCGAGAGCTCGGGCTGGCGGCAATGATCGCCCGAGAGATAATAACAGGTGGGGGAGTGCCTGATCCATGAGAGATTTATCGCTTCTCCGGGAAATTTATGAACGGGAATGTTGTGACAGTGAGTTCCGAGGAAAGGGGTGGGGGACGGACGCAAGCCACCAACAAAACGAGCGAACATTTTTAGGGGTAATTTTGGGTGACGGGTAAAATGTTAAGTTGTAGCCAGTGTCGTGAGCAATATAAGAGGTAATGGGTTTCCAAATAGCGATGGTGGCTCGCCGTGATAAGAAATATTGCCAGATATTCTCTATTCATCGTATTGGATACTTTACGTTTTCTTTGCGATGGCTTGGGAGGCCTTCAACCACGTATCTACCTTCCTTATTGCTTTCAGTGTGGTTTTGGAGGTCTAATCCTTCCCCCCACAGCTAGGTTTTGAGACTCATCTTACGTATACTTTACTATGGTGCCGAAGATATGCCTCTTGCAGGACCTTAGCTCCTGAAGGTTCCGGAGGTCCTCTACCTCAGGAGCTCGGGCTCCTGCAAAGCTGCCGTGTTGCTGCTTTGTTAAGTTGGGCAATTGAAGGCCGTGACCCGTGGTCTTGAGAAATTACACGGGAGTGCCAGATAACAGAAGACCTGCTGGTCTATGACAAGGTTATCTGCTGGAGGACAGTACTGTGAACCTATCAACCAAATCTATGCAGATGGGGAAAGGATAGTATAGCTAGTAGCTCCTCCCTACATACCAGCATAGATAGAGATGGGATGGTGAGTCAGTAGGCTGCTTCCTTCCCGTCCCACCACTACGGATAGGGAGAGGATAGTAAGTCAAAGGGATGAAGGTTTGGGATCTGGAGTAACCTCGCCCGTGGCACACACATACACACACGCACACACACACACACACACACACACACACACACACACACACACACACACACACAACACAGTATTGCCGGGAATAATTATTTAATTGCCACTCGCCTGATATTCATATCGGCTAGACACGCACCTCTTTCTCCTCCCTCTCCCCTTCCCCCTTAAAGGGGTACCCCTTTCCCTTACCACCACCGACAGTGGCCCACCGCCTCATGAACTTCACTCCTCCCCCCACACAACTCGTAGCTCGCGTCCTCTGTTAAGCCAAACCCATCTAGTTAAGGTCTAAATAGCAATACTTGGAATATTCTTTTGTGTATATATGTATAACTGATCATCCTGTCCACAGGTGTAAAAATCAGTAATAGAAGTATTCTCGTAAGTCTAGGAATTAGTAGAAAACACTGACATCTACAAACGAAAACAATATAAAGTTACATATCATAGAAGCTTTTCATGTGACTCTTTGAAAGTGATAGTAAAAGAAGCGTTGCTCTCTTAGTCGCCCTCTACGACGTGCAATAATTACTTGGGTAGAACTGAATGTTTGGTTACCCAGAATTTTCAGGCATTTATGTCTCTTAGTGAGGTTCCTGAGGATTGGTGAAATGCCTTTCTCAGTACCACTGTAAAAAGGCAAGGGGAAGAAAGGTGAATATTCTAATTACAGATGTACAACTTTGTTTTATGCTCTTGGTAGGTTGTGTGAGAGAGTGGTGACTGAGAGGGTGATGGCATGTACAAAGCATCGCATTAGGAAGGAACATTGTGGTTTCGGGTGGTAGAGGATGGCTGAAGAAGATATTTGTGTTGAAGAATTTGTGTGAGAAATGCTTTGAGAAACAGAGGGGTTTTGTGTGTAACATTTATGGATCTGGCGAAAACTTAACATAGGGTTGATAGAGATGCTGCATGGAAGGTGTTACGAATATATGGTGTAGGATGAAAGCTTTTGGAAGCAGAGGAGGCAGTAAGGACAGTAAACGAAAGGGATCTTGGTGAGAGGGGAAGTTGCATTTTGTTGGAGGACAGTTACTTTTTACTGCTACCAAGGTGTTGGTGGCAGATTAGAGCGAGAAACTGCAGAAGCTGATATCTGAGTTTTAGAGAGCATATGGAGGGAATGAGGTGAGAATGAATATGAATAAAGATAAGGTTACTGTGTATAACAGTAGAAAAAAGTTAAATGGACTGTGTGATTGAATATAGACACCTTGGAGAAATGAAGTGTTTTAGATACCTGGGATTGGACATGTTAGTGAACGGAACCATGGAAGGTGAAGTGATTCGTAGGATGGATGAGGGGGGTTAACATCATGAGAGCATTAAAAAGAGTATAGAAAACGAGGTCACCATCTGTGAGGCAAAGATGGGTATGTTTGATGGTATAGTGGTCCTGACGGTGTCGTATGATGCGAGGCATAGAACCTAGAAAAAGAAAAGAAAGGACCGGGATAGGTGTTTTGGATATGAAATGTCCAAGAGCATTATGTGGCGTGAGGAGTGTTGACCTGAGAAGAAACGATAGAGTAAGGGGGAAGGTATGATAGCAAGAGGAATGAATACCCATAAAAAAGTCGAAGTAGGTGTGCTGAAATGATTTGGACATATGAAATGGATGAGTGATGAGGGGATGAGTGATGAGGGTACACATTTCGGTGCTGAAAGGTAAGATGGAAAGAGAGAAACCAAGAAGGAAGCGGGAGGGTGTAGTGAAAGAAGATACTTTGAGAAAAAGGATCTTGATCATGAATGAGGGCGTGAGGCGTGCATGGGATAGAACGGATTGGAGCGATGTGTTATACACGGGGCGACGTAATGCCAAACGGCTAAACCATGCCTTATCAAGCAGTCGGGGGAATCAACGTAAAGGTCTGTGAAGCCTAGTTGTTGACAGGGGGATCTGATGTGTGTGTTTTGTACATGACAGCTAGTGAGTGGTTCTGTTCCTGACGCTGCCTCGCTCTTCGGGAAAACTGCGAACAATCATAAAAAAATATTATTATTATCATTATTATCATTATCATTATTATCATCATCATTATTATCATTATCATTATCATTATCATAATCATCATATAGTCATTTACACAACTTTATCCTCAAATGCCCACGATCAGTGTATGACATCAAGAGGTTTTACATGTGAACGGAAAAGGCCTTTTTTTTTTTACCCTCCATACAGCAGCTGGATCCCGGTTGGTCGGTCTGCGAGAGCAGGAGAGCGGCTGGCTGCGGCCACAGCCCCTGCGACCAGTGTCGTCGTCGCTACGTGAGGCAACGATCGCCTTGTTACGTTCCCGCATGATTTATAGCCTACGATTACATCATTGTCAGAACAACCGTGCGGTTCTATCCGTCCCACGGGGCTATTGTTGTTGTCGGGTGGTGGTGGTGGTGGTGGTGATGGTGGTAGCAGGAGTGGTGGCAAGTGTGGTGGTGAGGATGATGAAGGTGGTGATGATGACAGTAGCCACAGTAGTAGTAGTATGGTGACAGTAGTAGTAGTATTAGTAGTAGTAGTAGTAGTACGAGGAGGAGTAGGAGGAGGAGGAGTAGGAGTAGTAGTAGTAGTATTAGTAGTAGTAGTAGTAGTAGTAGTAGTAGTAGCAGTAGTAGTAGGACGTTAGCAGTAGTAGTAGTAATACTAGTAGGAGCAGTAGTAGTGATGTTAGCAATGCTATGATGATGGGGTTAATTGTGCCGTGGTAATGGTACTGTACACTTAACCATTGATTTCGGAGGCTCCCCTTTCCTTCACACGACTCGATCTGGGGCAAAAGTACAGTGATGTTCCTTTGATCAATCAGGCTATTTGTTGCCGAGGCCCACAAGGCTACGTAACCACTGCAACACAGCTGATTAGGCATGCATAATAGATATATATTTAGCGCGTCCTTGAATTTGGCGCGTCCTTAATTTCTTTTCCCGTTGGACGTTTTAGAGTGTTACTGGTACCATCTGTAGGTACGTACGTGGCTGAGCAGATTTATGACCCAGATGTTATCATTGTATTATCTTTGTTTCCTTGTGGCTCATTTACTTCTCGTTTATGTTATTGGAAGATAATGTTCCATGCTTTATCCAGTGTGGAGTGTTCATTTTGATATAGGCCTTCTACCATTTTTCTTTTTTGTGTATTTGACGATGTATTTTATTCTTCTTTGAGCTCTAGAGAACAAAGATCTAAGAGCTTTCAGTTGTTTCTAATCATTTTGTTTTTCGAACGAATCGGTTCAGGCTGAGGTTATTCTAATCTCGAAAACTCTCGACTCAAAAGTCTACGAAAAGTCTTTATCAGTTTGCAGAGTATACGTGTCCAGAAAGATAACCTGAATAGTTTTACCTTCCTGGTTTTGGAAAATATACAAAAATCTAGCCTACCTTCATTCTACAGTGTCGATTGTGTTTTTGGTTGCTTTGTCTAGAGCAAAATCATCTGACTCAAGTATTCCTGGAACTTGTATCCCTCTGTCTTCCAATTCATCCATTTGCTGCAATTTCCTCATTCACTCCGCGGCACAGTCTTTGAAAAAGTTCATCTCCTTTGAACATCAGAACATCATTAGAGATGCATAAACAACTCGTAGATACCAAGGATCATATTCCAAAACCTGAAACTTTTATCCACCGAAAATATGCTAGCAGAATTGATCATTCTCTAGAGAAGGAAACATTTCTTCTTTGGGCACCAGCGGTTCTCGTTGCCGGTATATTATAGGGTGATCTTACTGTAAATTGTAGATTACACATTAGTCGCTATTTTTGGTGATGTCGTCGTTGTATGAAGAGTGCAGTGGCACAGTACGCTGGGGACCATAATGCTACAAATATAGAAGTTAGATTACTCGTCGTCTTCTGAAGTAATAGTTGGGTGCTCGATTCCCTGCGAGTCAGGTCGTGTGAGGGAGTTGACTCATTCATCTTCGCTACCTAAGTCGTCATCCTTAAGCCTTTAGAGGGAGAGATGATAGGAAATTCAGTGTCATCTTTTTTGCATAAAGAAATGACTCATGGGAAATGAATTAATGTCCATTTGAGTTATCAACCATCTGGTAAAGATTTAGTAGACTTCCTGTCTAACTTTCTACCAGTCCATCTACCGTATACCTATTCGCTTCTGCCTCAATTCTCAAATTCGGAAATCAAGATATCTCGAAGGTCTTGGAGTCCTCAGTGACATTAACATTTCCCATGTCATATTCTTGGGTGATCCATCTCTTACGTGGAATTAACGCTGCCACGGATCATCAGCAACAGCAATATGTTTGTCGCTACTTCGATAGGGTTCCGCTGTGGTCGTAGTGTTAAACTTGTCTTTGTGATGACTATTGTTAGTGGTCACGATGGTATGGCCTTTGAGCACGACGATACGACAATGCTTCAGTTCGATGGCCTGGCCTTGGATCTGACTATGTGAAAGTTAGGCCAAATTCTGGTCACCTTTTGCGACAAAAATCTTTGTTGTTGTCTCACCAGTTCAGTAATTTTGAAGTTATCACAGCAAAGTGAGGCGAAAAACTTTACTTGTAGCAAACGTAAATGTAAACAAAACCAATTGCGAACTGAAATTCTTACCAATTATTTGTTAATTTCAGTAAGTTACCTTCTTTTTTCTAACAATCACAGTGGCTTAGATAAATACGAGGTCAAACGTGGGATCAGTTTAATTGGTGTCATTAAGAAGACATATGTTGCTTTCCGTCTTACACATTAGTACAGAAAGATCATTAGCATACTAATTCACAAGAACAGTGAGTTGAAAACAGCTTTCTTGCCTGAATATGTCAACATAAACAATGATAAGCGCGCATAAAGGCCTCTTGATAAACTTAATTGTTTCTACACGCGCTTTGTCTTCAGGTACGCTTATAGCCACGTCGATCTATGTCATCGCCACTACAAAGGTGTTATGCATAAGTGATTTGAATGGATGTTTTATTTTTTTTCCCTTGCATTATCAATGGTCATTTGGCTTTTCCTAGAACTCTGTCTTGAAAAAAGTAATAGATATGCTTTTTTTTTTGAGGGGGGGAGGGGGGTGGAGAAATGGACATGATAACGACTGAATGTAAATGGGGGCATTAGACAGGTTGTATCAAACCTAGGGTGTATTCACGTACGCTGAGAATTGTAATTAGTTCGCTAAGAAAAGCAAAGGGAATCATGGGGAGGAGAAAAAAAAAATCTACTTTCGTTCTTTTTAAGAGTACCCGCTTGGAAAGAGAGAGAGAGAGAGAGAGAGAGAGAGAGAGAGAGAGAGAGAGAGAGAGAGAGAGAGAGAGAGAGAGAGATAGAGAGAGAGAGAGAGAGAGAGAGAGAGAGAGAGAGAGAGAGAGAGAGAGAGAGAGAGAGAGAGAGAGAGAGAGAGAGAGAGAGAGAGAGTGTGTAAGACAAGCCATTTAGAAATTCGAATTCAGCTTCATTACTTCGAACTTAGAAAGTATAAAGTTAGTTTTACTTTCCTACCTCCCCTACGTAACCCAGTTCACTCCTTACAACGCTACAATACCTCCCCTACTCATTTGTATTAGCCAACAACCACCTCCTTCATTACCACTATACCCAACACCAACATTTTGCTAACCACTACAAACCTCCTTTCATTCCCTGGTTAACCCAAACCAAAATTGTTACAACCTCCACACGCACTCTACGCTTCCTGTGTACTCCATTGCTTCTTTCCCACTTAAAAGCGTATCCTCAATCCTATTTATGACTCTCAACTCACCCTTTAGTATTACTCATAATACTCCATATGATTTTCGTGTTCAGACCACATACTTAAGACGAGCAGTTGGGCAGAGCCCAATCCATTTGTTGCATGCGTGTCTATTATCATCGCTATCATTGATTGTTTATAGGCAGGAAGCCAAGCCCATAACACTATGTTGTGGATGGATTATATCTGCTCTGATCAGACGAGATAAACAAGGTCTTATTTCTTACTGACGCTGGCAATAATGAATGAGGGACGATAGGACTCATTTTGCTGTGGGGACTCATTTTGCTGTTGGACGTTGTTGTTAGTACATGGGAGGACATGGTAAGGGTAGATAACAAAAGCCCTGATGGTCTATGGTAGGGTTGTCTGCTGGTGGACAGTAAGTGGAAAGACATGGGAGACCAGTACATAGGAGTACACAGGAAGAGCAGATGACAGAAGACTTAATGGCCTTTGACAGGTTTATGTATCGAAGGACAGTATATGGGAGTACACAGAAAAGAAAGATAACAAAATACCTGATGGTCTATGAAGAGGATTTTTGTTGAAGGACAGTACTTGAGAGGACACAGGATGGGCATAATAGAAGACCTGATGGTCTGTGACAAGTTTATCTACCGGAGGAGAGTACATGGCAGAGCATGAGAAGGAAAGATAACAGGAGAAATCATGGTATACATCGGGGTTATCTGCTGGAGGACAGTAATAGTATACTGAAACCTTAAATTGTATAGATGGAGAGAGAATGATAAAGGAGAAGACTTGAGCTGGACTATTTTCACTATCGTGGGTACCAATATGACCCCAACTATTGCAAACAGCTTAGTTGACTAAGTTCTCTCGAAGGTAGCTTGATCAAAAAACTGAACTGCTGGGATAGAAGCCTCACCTCTCTAAGAAACGTATTGTACATACATATTCATTCATTTATTCATCTTACTTATAATTTCCACATGATGAATTTCTATGAAAAAGTCCTGGTCTCACCCAAGACATTTCTGAATTCTCCTGCAGCTCAAGGATGTGCTACCTCCAGTAACAGGGTAATGTAGACCCCTTTGGAGTGAGATGTTCTTTGATGGGACTTTACTCTCAGTGACACAGCTTCCCCATAGGTGACTTTCCACTCCCGGTATAAACTAGGGCAAGAGGGGTCCACATTAACATCGGATTATATATATATATATATATATATATATATATATATATATATATATATATATATATATATATATATATATATATATATATATATATATATATATAAGCCTTGAAGCCATTATACAATTTTAGAGGCGAGGGCCTGCTTACGTAACGAGGTTTGTGATTAATTCAAATCTAATTAAAGTAAACCAACCCCAAACATGCCAAACGAAACACTTCGAGGGATTGTGAACCATATGAGGCCCAACCTTGTTTTCCTTACGTGTCATGATAGCACAAATGCCTTATTAAGTAGGAGATCCATCCTGCTTTGCGTCAAGGATGATGTATGCATGTTAAGTGCCGATGATGAACCGACCTTACCTCGCTGGCTGGTCGACCTTAATGCTTCAAGCAGATGAGTCGTTGGTCTGGCACGTTCAAGCCGATATGACTCGTAGCATATGTATTCCGAACGGTGTACAGGTTGGTGTTATCCCCAGTACTGACTTTTCTTATTTTCTTTTTTTTTTTGTTCTCTTTGTCTCTCAACATTCCTTGCATTTCTTTTTTTCAAGTAAAGGATCCACTTTTAAATCTTGTTTAAGGTTAAAGTTATATATTTGCTGATACTCGAAATATTTGCACATTTTTGGACCTATTGGTTGGGTTGGTTTTAATCACTGATCCATTCTATAGTTTCCTAAGATGTTAAAAAATA
The DNA here is from genome assembly GCF_036320965.1 of Panulirus ornatus. Classification (NCBI taxonomy): domain Eukaryota; kingdom Metazoa; phylum Arthropoda; class Malacostraca; order Decapoda; family Palinuridae; genus Panulirus; species Panulirus ornatus. The sequence continues at coordinate 16,539,507 of NC_092245.1, forward strand.
AGAGGTAAGCTACCACATGAGTACTAATGAGGAATTCTTATTTTTTGTAACGTGAAAAAGGATTAAGTTTCCCTCCAGCCTGATCTATCCTCACTCACCGCCAGTTATGAGACATGAGAGGCATGCATCCACTTTGCCAATAGACTGAATGAGGCTACACTTCTGTCCTGCTTGTTCTATCTATCTATCTATCATATATATATATATATATATATATATATATATATATATATATATATATATATATATATATATATATGTGTGTGTGTGTGTGTGTGTACATATATATAACTTTAAAAAAAGATGGAAGAAAGAAAAACTTAATTTCAAGAAGCATTTTTGTAGTGCGCTCTTTGGAGTCGAACGGTGAAGCATCCTCAGAGATACGCATTAGTGTATATACTCCCACCTCCATTTCACATTACCAAGAAATGGGTACCACATCCCTTATGAACAATGTATATAATGCCAATATGGCAGCATATGTATGAATGTGTTTCCTTTGCAAGGATGGTGTTATAAGATGGCAATGGTGCATATCTCAATATTCTAATGTAGACTTCTATTCTTGGCGTTCAATACCAGTACGATTATCATACAAATAAATATATATATATATATATATATATATATATATATATATATATATATATATATATATATATATATATATATATATATATATTAGATTATTCATACTTATGTGTACATACATCAGCAGCTCGTCAAAGCACCGTGACATCATGCAAACAACATACATGCAACACGACATCATATGCACAGAACATTGACTCGCTGAAAATAGAACGTCTGCAGGTGCTCTGACAAATGTGAATGCGGTCTGCAATCCCCCAGCATAACCCTGAATTACTGACTACATCCAACTCGACCCATACTAAGCATTACCTGCTACACACACACACACACACACGTAATACTGGCATCAATATGAAAGCCACAAATATACTAAATACCCTGAAAACATTTACCAACACTCGTTTAAAATTAGAAACACAAATACCTCAGTGTCACTTTAATGCAATTCATCCGCTCCACCCTAACCTACGCCTTATGTGCAGGGTTGATCCATCTTTTAAAACAAGATATAAGAATATATTGAATCTGTTTCCTTTGAACGAGCAATTAAACAAACAACCATCCTACCACCCAGTCTTAAACTTTGTTTCAACAGACATACCCTCATTGGAAAATACTCTCCCTAGACATGTACGAGTCATACTTCTACCTTCTGGAATCTTCCTCCTATCTCTTCAGTATTACAACCATCACAAGACCCCTCGAGCCTAAGTCGCAACTGCTAAGTTCAAGACAATGAACACTTCCTCCTCAGCTGTCCTGTACTCACTCTACAAAGGCTAGCACACAACATCACCAGACTACTTTGCCTGTCTCTCAACCCAGCAGACGTGGCCAGCTTCCTGAGCACTGCGAAGCCACATGTAATTGTTTCTCTTTGAGGCTAGAAATCAAGGTATATATTTATATATATATATATATATATATATATATATATATATATATATATATATATATATATATATATATATATATATATATATATTTAGATAGAGAGATAGACAGACCAAATTCACACTCTCATATTCCGCCATGAATCAGACGACGGCGAAAATGTAAAAGAAACGAAAAATTGTAAATTCTTTGCGTTTTTTGAGCCATGACGTCGTCCTTTAGGACGAATCATTTGTCCTCTGGTTGAGGAATACGAGCAAGTATAATGGAGATTAATCAGAAATTATCAGTATCAAGTTCTGAACAAGACTAATAAGACAGAAATACCAACGCCGGCGGCAATGGGGCCCTAAATTGGCAAACAGCCTTATGAAAAGCATTATGACACTCATTCTCATTAACAAGTCTCTCACTAATTTGTTTTTCTTTCTTTTTTTCAACTGTTAACGGTATGTTGTGGATTAACCCCACCCGTAGACAATGAATCATTACTCTACTGTGTTGTGAGTCATTATGAGGCTAATGATTAGCAATCATAATCGTATGTAACAGGTCGTGAGGTAACTTTTGTGTGTTCGTCAGCTGTGGTGGCTACAGAGGCTGGTTCGGGAGTGCATTCTCATTTGATGTGTTTGCTGAGTGTTTTTGTTGGTGTTTCGTGCTGACGTCTACGTGTGTGCTTTATTCATGTGCGTGTATGTTACGTTTATGTACACACACACACACACACACACACACACACACACACACACACACACATTTCCAGCATTAGCGAGGAAGCGCTTAAAGGGAAAATCCTCACTTGGCCCCCTTCTCTGTCCCTTCCTTGAGATAAGTAAAGCAAGAGGGGAGGATTTCCAGCCCTCCACTCCCACCCCTTTTAGACGCCTTCTACGTCAAGCAGGGAATACGTGGCCAGTAATCTTTGTCCACTATCCCAGCAATAATACATACATACATATATATATATATATATATATATATATATATATATATATATATATATATATATATATATATATATATATATATATACACGGCTGTTTGGCTTTGGTCTTGCATGTAATGAATGCGTGTGTATCTCTATGACTAATCTACACAGCAGTGCATGTCTCCAAACAAGTGTTCACAGTGCAATACATTTATACATTACATACAGCGCGACAACTCACCAAAAACACCACCGCGAGCTCGTTCGTCGCACACAAATGAAACACACATATGCCTTTGTATTTAGTCACTGAGGACATGGATAGCCCTTGTCTGTCTAGAATCAACTGTTGGTTTGTGTCACTTACACGTACATGATTGCAATGCAGTTGCTACAGGCTATCTCGACTTCCGACTGCATTGATAATCTTACATTATCTCTCCCCTCCCTCTGTTCCTTCCTCTCGTCGCTCCTGCTACTCTCTCTCTCTCTCTCTCTCTCTCTCTCTCTCTCTCTCTCTCTCTCTCTCTCTCTCTCTCTCTCTCTCTCTCTCTCGCTGTGACCATCTCGAAACCCCCTCATTATAATCATGCCTCTTGTTTGTATAATGAACAGGGGCGCCACACCTGGCCCACCCCAGCACCGATCTCCTGTATTTCGTTAACGACTGCCTAACACATGCTGGACGCCGGATGTATGCTGTTCAGATTACATCTACGCTTCGTGAACCACATATATTATCGCCAGGTCGGCGACGAACCACCAGTCATAATGATATCTCCCCCTATCTGACATCATTAGTGAGTTATCCTCTTCCCATAATTCATCACACTCTTTACCCCTTCGAAATACTCTTCCGGACACGAGTCAATAAGTAGTTAAATCTACCGCCATCGTCGGCAGTCGAGAGAGACCTCCCAAACCACCTCCTTTTTTTTTATTATTTCAAGGAATCAAACACTCTGCTTAACTGGGTCTTACCTGTCAACATTGGTGCGAGGGCACGACCGTCACTTCCCTTGAGTGTCACCTGCCTCCAGTCGAGGTGAGTTCCGGTGGTGGTAACTCTTATCCTGAGGTTCTGACGGCTGGCTAGCTGGCTGGACCCGCCGGGCTCAAGGCGACTGACAGCGAGGACTTCGAACGCTATTAATAATACGGCCAAAGACTACGGTTGAGGGTTGGTCATCGTGTCGCTTATCTCAATGTCTGTTTCTCTATAAACTCCTCTTTTGCTCTCTATGTCTATGCACATCCTTGTGAAAAGCTGCTGCACAGCTGCTGCACTTCCTTAGACATAGACAAATGTGATATAGCAATGGATAGACAAATGTGACAGACAAATTCTATAACGAAATGCTTCGTAATCCTTAACTAAGAAACATATCATGCACACACACACACACACACACACACACACACACACACACACACACACACACACACACACACATAAAGAATGAGCAAGTGCATTACTGATTATTGCATATACTTTCACTTTCTTTCTGTCTTTTCCGTTCCTTGTCCCAAATCCTTCTGGATCGTTTTTTTTTTTTTCTCCATTATCATCATTTCAGGCAATGACAGGTCGTGCTCTCTTAGGCAGTAATCATGCCATCATCCTTATATCTCGTCGTTCCCGCCATGAAAAAAAGAAGAATGCCAACGTGAAGGTTTATGCCCTTCGCGCCAAAATGCTTTTTGCAGTTAGCGTTTAATAGACATGTATGTTCAGATGTGGAGGGATCAAGCAATTTCGATTTTGGATCTGCTCGTTTTCTTGTCTTCTACTCTTACAAGGAACCGACTTTTCACATTCCGAAATGAGTCTTAGTCATATATATATATATATATATATATATATATATATATATATATATATATATATATATATATATATATATATATATATATATATATATATATATATATATATATATATATATATATATATATATATATATATATATATATATATATATATATATATATATATATTGTGTTATATACCCTACGTCTGAAATAATAGAATATGTAAGATGAATATTTGCATGAGGTATCTGTATTGTATATATATATATATATATATATATATATATATATATATATATATATATATATATATATATATATATATATAAAATGTCTTATCGTTTTTTTTCTTGTTTCGTTGACCCTTTCTTGTTATAAAAAATATATACAGGAGTAGTAATATTTGTTTCTCCCTATCTGCCCCGAATACAATAAAGTTTGCAATATAAAACCCATTGACGCTGTGCACCACACGTGAGGGAAACGTGTGGCAAAAAAATATACATATCTTTTTCTCTCTCTTTTTCAGACCGTAAGGCTGAGCGAACATTTACCACGGGGAAATAGGCACAGTATAAGCAATCTTGATTATGCTTTGCTTTCGGTACAGTGGCGTTTAAATCTACTGTTTCTATTATCATTATACTTTCCAACATGTCATACAGGTGTTTAAAAAAAAAGAAAGTATCATTGAGTTCATTTCAAGCATCCAGTAACTCCTTTTCTGCTTCCCGTGGTGTCTCCTCTGTTTAGCAAAGTAATAGACTGTTTCTGTTATCCCTATGCTCTCCAACATGCCATATAATTCTTAAGAATAGTTTATCTGAGTTCATATATGCTTTCAATTACTACTTTTTCCCGTGGTGTCTATATTGTTTAGTGTAGCTCACTTGTGCTTTACTTTTGGTAGGAAGACGTTTGCATCTACTTTTAGTATTATCAATATACTTTCTATCTTATACAAGTGTTAAAAAAAAGTTTCTCTGAATTTACCTCAAGGTTCTAGCCATTACTTTTCTGCCTCGCACCTACCATGTTTAGTGTAGCAATGATGTTCTCATGCAAATCATCTCTTATCTCTCCACTCCAGACTTCGATGTTTCTTGTTCAGGTTTAGAGATAAAAGAAGCAATAGTTTTAGGTAAAAGCAATGCCACGTTCCCAGATGTTCTCTGTGGGATATGAATAAGTCTTTCCATCTATCAGTGGGATATGAATACGTCTTTCCATCTATCAGTGGGATATGAATACGTCTTTCCATCTACTATCTTCCATTTTCTTTTTTTTAACCTGCCTTTCCATATCGACAATGTGTATAGACCTCCGTGGCGTACCGGTTATCGTTCTCGATCGTAATATATTCACGTGCCTTCAGGGATCGAACCCGCATAGGTCTGAATTTTGGTCGTGACATTCGCTTTGTTGTCATCCCAGCTGTTCATCCTCCTTTGGGACTGGTCAGGGACAAACTGGGTCCTAGTTTAAGCTAGGACATATATGTATAAAATACATGCATTGCACACACACACACACACACACATACACACACACACACAAATATATATATATATATATATATATATATATATATATATATATATATATATATATATATATATATATATATATATATATATATATATATATATAGACAGATAGATAGATATATATAGAATAAGTAATGGAACCAAAGAAAGTCTTGCAGTACGCCAGACGGAAGATTAAAATAGCTAGTCCACACAGACGTCCTCCTGAGCATGATAAAATTGGTGCAAGTGTTAGTTATGTGTTATACATTCCTAATTCTGATATTGAATATTTATGTGAATTTGATGAAATATATGAGTGAACGTGTTTCTGTCTGTCGTGTATTTATTTATCTTCAAATATCTTGAGCAAAAATCATCCATCCTTGAGCCAACTTTTCTTCCATCGTCCATTCTATTCCTTGTGACTTAGCCTTTGTTTTTTACGGGCGAATGATAGCCTTGTGATGCCAAGTGAATGATTCTCTTCCTTCCCGTTTAACTTTTGTTATTTTTGTACCTTATTTATGATAATATCTACTTGGGAACGAGGAGAAGTGGGAAACCAAATTGGAGGTGGAAAGATGGAGTGGAAAAGATTTTGAGTGATCGGGGCCTGAACATGCAGGAGAGTGAAAGGCGTGCAAGGAATAGAGTGAATTGGAACGATGTGGTATACCGGGGTCGACGTGCTGTCAGTGGATTGAACCAGGGCATGTGAAGCGTCTCTCTTGCGACACATGGCTCCTTATTGTTCTAACGTAACATGGGAGAGAAAAAGAAAAGGAAGCAAATATGGTGTCACAGATGTTTTTAGGACCCAAATAGAAAAATGCATATCGATATATCATGTCAACCAGAAAGGGGACACACACACACACACACACACACACACACACACACACACACAAACACGCAATGGGTCATGGGAGACCCAAGTGCAACTTTCAACAGGTGTTTCCCCCATTAACGCTGACACTTCCCACACCTGTTGCCGACTCATAGTGATTCTCATATCTGCACTTGATAGATGGAGGATGGGCTCAAGTGACGTAGTATGGTCCGTGGAGCTACGTATCCATATCCGTTTTTAGCCATGGGGTGACGTCAGGATCCGGATCTTTCTTATAAGATATACTTTTTTACTTTTAGACTCGTTACTTCTTTTTTGGGGGGTATTTCAAGCAGAGGTCCACTTCATATATCTATTCAGCCTGACGATCCATAATTTCTTTTAGCATTTACTTGTTTCTCTTCCCCTTTCTGTCATTTTCTTAATAACCCGATGGATTCGCGTAAAAACCCGATGGATTCGCGTAATAACCCGATGGATTCGCGACGTACAGATCTGTAGAATCAACACAATTTGTTGCTGTTGTTGTTCCTTAACCGCTGCTGTATGTACATAGCCATTAGACAAAATTAGCAGTTGTAGAAATTACAAACGAGACGCAAAAGGCGAAATCTTATATTCTTCTCTGGAGAGAGTGAAGGACATGACGCAGATCAGATGGTTTAGAGAGACAAATCGTGGTTCAGTTTGCTGAACGCGAGAACAAGAATCATTATGATTCACACGCCTGAACCAGAGGCGCGAGATTCACACGAACGAACGTGAAGAAAACATTAAGGGTTCAAACGGTGGAAGGGAAGAACGCGAGATTTATCATGACTCAGATGACTGATCGCGAGACGTATGAGTCAGAAAGCTGAACGCGAAGCATGTCAGAAAAAAGCTCGCTGGCGACAACGAATGGTCATTGACGTCAGAGACGTTCCGTACTGCTGTGAAGGTTAGGTTTCGGGTAATGAGGCGGTTCACCGTTCGCACTGGCCGCTTTAAAGTGTTCATGACGACGCGTCTTAAGGAGTTGCATCGTCTTGTCAAGTGTCTTAAGGAGTTGCATCGTCTTGTCAAGTGTCTTAAGGAGTTGCATCGTCTTGTCAATGTGCAAAGCATTACTGTTGCTGTACTGGTGGACGAAGCGACGTCTCAGGACGCGTATTTATGAACAGCTTCAGCGGTTCAGGACGAACGAACTGCCTAATTATACCTAAACCCTTCCCCCCTCAAGTTCTCAGCAAATCGGAAGTACGCTCGCAACAATGACCACCCAATCAGCGGTCTTCTCTGTGCAAGCCAGTAGCTCCACAAAGACTGGTCTGTTGATAGTGGAATCCACTCCCTTCTGTTCTATAGGAACAAATGCACTATAAGTAACAGTAAGGTATTTACAAAGTTACTGTGTGATTTTTTAAATAAGTTTTATTATGTTTAGAGTAGAACTGTCTTTTGGTTTTGAATATATGTTTTAGCATTAGGATATTTGATGACGAATTGTAGAGTTCTAATCTCGATTAGGATATATTGCCTCCGTTGAATTTATATAAGACGTTGAAATGTATTTTGTATATGATAGGATTGTGGATTATCAGTCATTATCATTTCTTTCTTATGCTCTTTCGAGTATTCATTTCACTTTTGGTTTTATGATACATATCTTTCAAAGAACACTTTAGGCCTTATGCTTTGACAAAAACTCCAATATAGCTATTACATGCATATTCTCCTTCTTCATTGGATGAAAGGGTGTGTAATTACCCAAACGTAAGAAAATTAGACCAAAGATATTCACCCAAGGCCAAGTGATTGTTTTCCTATTACCACTGCTTTTATCCAAGCAACAGATCCATTCCTGATGTATGTATGGAAAGTCAAGGGAAACTTTGGATACATTATCTATTTCTCTGGCGTCTAGATATTCAAATGTGGCCAATATCTTTAGAACATGTAGCTTTATTGACCATTTTCATATATTTCTGCTCTTTCACATCAGTACGTATATGAAGATAGGTATGATGCCTATCGTAATCTTCAGAAAATTGGTTGCTACAATAAAAGGACGCTGGAGTAGTTTCCATTCCAGCTACTTTGTCGTTAAGATGATGATTGTTGATAGTTGGTATGGTACTGCCAGTTATAAACCTTGATTAGCCATCAGCTCTGCGCTTACCACAATGGTCCCTGCCATCTTCTGAGGGTATTCTCGTGTTAACTCCTGATGTGAACAAGACCCGTTGTAGCAGCATATACAGGCTTTGAAACCTCCTGTTCAGTCTGACACCAATGATCACCTCTGGCTACAAGTTTCCCCAGGGAATCTGCTCCACTGTTGTATGATATTGTCGCTGAAGTGGGGAAGGTTTGATTAATAAAACATCATTACGAAGCCAATTATTTTTTTACTATTACACGTGTTTTATTAATGGTCTCGCTACAGCTGTGTCATTCTTGTTATTTTTTGTTTTTGCATAAGTTCTTTTTGCACTTTCAGTCTTTTATCACCTCATATTTATTCAATTTTAATTAACGTATATATATATATATATATATATATATATATATATATATATATACATATATATATATATATATATATATATATATATATATATATATATATATATATATATATATATATTCCGGTTGGTGTTAAACTATCATAGGAATACTAATAAATGATTTATCTATCAAATGAAAAATACAAGTAATTTCCCGAATTTGAGAATTTTGTTGAATTCAAACGTTTGTATCTTTAGCATTCCTTTTTATCTTACACTATCTCGTCCTATTCTTAATTGTCTATTTTTCTTTGCTTTTCTATTCATATGCCACCGTGTTTTGTATCATTCATCTTCGCACGCTTTTCCCTCTTTGACTTATTTTCAATACACCTGTGGTGTGTTCAACGTTTTTTCCCTTGTTGTTACATAGAGCCGACATCTTTTTCACTTTTTATTTAAATGATCCTCACATTTATTTTCTACATTTTTACGTCCTGGGGAAAAAGTTCTATATATCCATTCAGGCGAGAAGACGTTTTACACTGCATGTCCACCTCTCATTTGTTGTACTTTCTGGACATATTAGCCTTTTTCTCTTCTATTATGTATATCATTATACAGTTTAGGAATCTAGGGTACTGTTACTATCCTCCAACAGATAACTTTCGTAAAGCAACAAGTCTTCTGTTAACTGACCTTCCCATGCAGTGTCCTTCAGAAGATAACCTCATCACAGACCAACTAGGTCTTTAGTTATCTGTCTGTCCTAATGTACGCCCATGTACTGTCCTCCAGTAGATAACCTGGACATAGTCCATCAGGTCTTCTGTTATCTGGCTCTCCTATATACCCTTATCTACTGTCCTTCAGCAGATAATTTCGCCATTAACCATCTCGTTTTCACTTTCTGTTTCTTCTTATGTATTTCCATATGCACTCCTCCTACGTATCTCATTCATATCTAACCTCAAATCACATTCTCTAAGGATGATCATCAATATATTCACACATTTCATCCTATTTACACTGAATTACACTTTTCAGTGTTTTTTCTCTTTCTAGTCTCCTGTAGCCTGCGCTGTACACAGGATGTATATGTGTATGGGGCCAACCTATCACCCGCCCCCATTTCTTCTTTGCCCATAACTCCAACGCCCCCCCTCCTGCACATGCACTGGTCACGGCTCATGTAATCACCTGATCCCCCTGTTGATGGAGAAGGTTCAGCAACAGGCACCAACACCTCCCCTACCCCCCTAACAACACTTAATTAAATGATAACAGATGAATAGCCGCCCTGGCCACTGGGTGAACTGCAGAGGGTCTTAACGAGGCGCCAGTACACCCCCCCCCCCTCTCTCTCTCTCTCTCTCTCTCTCTCTCTCTCTCTCTCTCTCTCTCTCTCTCTCTCTCTCTCTCTCTCTCTCTCTCTCTCTCTCTCTCTCTTCCCCTACATGCCTCCCTCACTAGGCTTGTATGGGTGAAGGGAGAGGGTGGGAGGAAGGAGAGGAAAGTGAGTTTCAAGAGAGAGGGAGGTGGTGGGAAACGACAGTGTGGGGAAAGATTTGAGGGCGAGAGAAGAGGGAAGAGGAAGGTATGAAAATGGAGAAGGAAGAGGAAGGGTAAAAAGTGAATGAGGAGAAGATATGGCAAAGAGGTGAAGGGGGGGGGAAGGCGAGGAGCAGGCTAGAAAAGGGGAAAGGCAGTGAAAAAGGGAATAGAGAGGAGAATGAGCATGGTAAGAGAGAGTGGGAAGACAAGGACTTGGAGAGAGATAAGAAAAAGGGAAGGGAACGATGGAGTGATAGAGATTAGAAAAGTGAGAGAGAGAGAGAGAGAGAGAGAGAGAGAGAGAGAGAGAGAGAGAGAGAGAGAGAGAGAGAGAGAGAGAGAGAAGAGAAAATCAAAGAGAGGAACAGAATGAAGCGCAACAGTGGGCCGGGAAGGAGGGAGGGAGGAGGTTTTGGTCATCATCCGCATCCAAAAAAAGACGAGCCTCACGAAGGTGATGTGGGAGGCATTCTATACACACAGTATGGTGGAAGGTACTGCAGGAACACGACCACACACCCACCCGCTGCCACACAACACCCACCCACCCACCCGCCACCAGCTGTTTTGCCAGGGCAGCGTGCAGTTAGCTATCCCCACCTTGTTATTCCTCTTGTTGCTGGGTTTGTTATCAGCGTTATCACCCATCATCGTCGTTGGCTGGAATACATTATCACTCAGGTGGAGGAAGGGGGGTTTAGGGGGTTTGGGATGGGCCTTGTTTTCAGCAGCCAAGAGTTTATTGGTCTTTCGTCTAGCGTTTCTCTCACACTTGGGGCTCCAACTCACGCCAGTGGTCCACGTGAGGTGGAGACAATGAAGCACAGCCACAGAATGATAATTTCCTGCTCGAACTTATTTCCTTGGTGGGTAAACTTGACTTAAGGGCTATATTTCCTCAATTTTTTTTTACCTTTTCACTGGGCTTTAAAAGATACCGAAAGATAAATGAAGAAGTCTATAGATCCAAGGGGAGTTAGAAACCAAAGGATATATGAATCGAAATAAATGATCTATTCTATCGGTAACGATACTGTTTTCGCCAGTGTGTTTTCATAATTCTGTTTTCTTTTTTAGAAATACAAATTTTTGAAATCTATTGACGCATCTCTATCTAATCTACTGCCCAAGCCGAAGTTCATGAACCTCGTAGTTGTGTTACATCACTAAGATATACATTGCGATATTTCACTTATTAGATGATAATCATATTTATGCTTCTTATTCATTGAAAAATGACTCCCGACGTAAGAGATGCTATCTTATATATATATATATATATATATATATATATATATATATATATATATATATATATATATATATATATATATATGAGAAAAAGCTACGATGATTTTGATAAGTGTGGTCTCACAGTCAGATACATAGAGCAGTAAGTGTATATAGAGATGTATTTGATCGCTCGGGGCCATAAATACATATGTGACAGATGCCACGTGAGTATGTGTGGCCTCAACTGTGCCCTTGTGCTGGCACAGGAGAGAGAGAGAGAGAGAGAGAGAGAGAGAGAGAGAGAGAGAGAGAGAGAGAGAGAGAGAGAGAGAGAGAGAGAGGAGGTCTGCACTTTTGGGTACGCCATGGTCAATGGCTTCCTGATTTAGATATTCTCATGTTGCAAGGTTGGTCTGAACGGAGCCTCAGGTGTGTGTGTGTGTGTGTGTGTGTGTGTGTGTGTGTGTGTGTGTGTGTGTGTGTGTGTGTGTGTGTAAAAGGGAAGAGTGAGAATGGACCCTGACTAGATGGGAGGTGGGTCCAGATGAGAAAGCCTGAGTGTGCGGTTTGTGATGAATGCGCTAAGTCGGGTCTATTTACGTATTTATATAAGTAAGAAGAGAGTGCCACTGAAGTGGAGGAAGGGAAGACGTCATACCTTTGTATAAGGAAGGAGACAGAGAGGAGTCACTGAACCGGTCCCTCTGATGAGTGCTGTCTCTAAGGTACTGGAAAAGATGATCAGGAAGCAAATGGATGGCTTCCTGTAGAGGAGGAACCTGCTTAAGTGAGAGATAACACTCTTCAGGGAAAGGATTTTAAGTCTAAGGAACCTCTTACATTTCTACTTGAGGTCTACCTTAGAAAAAAGTGTGGTTTGGATTGGTGGTATCTGGACTCTCTGCCACATAGGAGACTGATAAAGAGGTCGATCTTCAGGCAGAAATAAGGGAAAGAGACTACTTTAATGAAAGAGAACAAAGGACGCATATTAGGGGAACCCTCTCGAAACGGATTGAGGTCACCAGTGGCGTCCTGCAGGGCTTTATCCTAGGACCATCGCTCTTTGTTATCTATGTGAATGACTTGTCAGATAGATTGGACTCCTTCCTAAATACGTCTGCAGATGATGCCAGGGTTATGACTGAAGCGTATCGCTTAGAGGATTGCATCAGCTTGCAAGGGGACCTAGACAAATTCTAAAGTTTGTCTGCTATATGGTTGATAAAATTCCTCCCGAGTAAACGTATTGAAGGTATAAGAGATAGGGCGTGTAGAAGTCCCGTCCAGATAGGTAACTACGCACACACACTCACACACACACGGACGTAGAACTCCCTCCTCGTAAGAACTCCCTTCCTCGTAGAGTACAACTGGGTGATTATGAACAGCCAACGAACCCTAACCATGTAATCCCGTAACAGCACAATATCTATCCACAAATACACACCTACCAGTGACAAGAACCAACGCCATATATCCGCCCTAGGGTACTTTACCTACAGAGCCACTAAGGGACGCCACAAACAGGATCTAATGAGGCTTCAAATCCCGTTGGGCAATGTTCATGCAATTTTATGGTAACCACCAGGGGGTTGGGTTAAGTAAGTTCAGGTGCTTTCTAGGTAAATATCTTCATCTAGTCGCTGTACCTGCATGTATGCTTCTATATGTGCACTCCTGTGTGCATGCGTGTGTCTATGTATGTATTTCTATATGTACTCGTGTGGTGTATATGTGTGAGTAATGAACTCAATAATGGGTGTTTTGTGTCAGAATTGATTACGAGAGGGTGCGGGCACCAGCGGCTATAGCGCACCGGTGGTGTTATTGATGCGAAAAGAAAGAAAAAAAAGGGCTTGGGGTTACCCTACTTAATTTGTGTGTATGATAGGAAACTTTTGGCCTCATCTAACTTTATGTCCAGTGAAAGTATTCCTTATCTAATCAGCGATCTAGGACGACTGATAATGAAGAACTGAAGAGGGGGAAGGGATAAGAAACTATCTCAAGTATATTGATAACTATGACTAAGAGGAGTTGGTAAACTCAAGTGTAAACTACAACGGAAGGTAAACAGTGTGTACCTAACCTGAGCGAGGGAGAGGTTGGAGGCGCCGCCCTCAACCAAGCAAACACCGCGTGACGTCACAACAGGAGGGCGGGGCCACGTCACGCTTGGCGTACTGTGATTGGTCGAGAGCAGCCAGTGCCAACGTGTAATATACGAGTGTTAGACATTTTGATGGATCACCCCAATAATGCATTCCGGGCGTGACTATTTTATTGCCTCTTACCGGCAAATGATGTACGCTAGAAGGTTAGCTTCTTGCTTGCTGGACTAACGCGATGGCCACGCGTGAAGCGAACCAGGAATCATCATCCTTGACGTTTGCTTGCTCGTGAGGCAAAGATTTAATATCATGGTGATACATTCTTGTTTATGTGTGTGTGTGTGTGTCTGTGTGTGTGTGTGTGTGATTACCTATTTGTACTGCACGGGGAGGTAGTTTTACACTAGTGAGGGCCTTGTCTCTTGAATATTCTCTATTGTGGAACTTTTGAGACTTCTGTGTGCTTTTGCATTCGCCATGTCTTCAAGTCTTTTCACAGCATTCGTCCACCACCCATAAAAGTACTTCCCTCATATTTTCTTTAACAAGTTTCTTGCTCAATATCATGGTGTATTCTGTGCTATACCTGTCCTATTCTGACATATTTCGCAGACCTGTTCACTGTATACATCATCAGTCTGGTTGCGATCAGGTCACCCCTCACTTTTCTCTCTTCCATAGCGGGCAAACTTAAGGTTTCTAGCTTTAAATCAACTCTAACTTTCGGTACCATATTTGGTACCTTTCTCTCGACCTTCTCTATTAGCTAATTGTGTCTATTTTGGAGATGTGACCAAACAAGTGAACCATATTATACCTTTGGTCTTATATAGGATAGGAACATTTTGGTAGATATTTCCTTATCCATACACTTGAAAACTAATCCATGCACTTGAAAGTTAATCCATACACTTGAGAATTAATCAATACAGTCGAAAGCTAATCCATGCACTTGAAAGTTAATCCGTACACTTGAGAATCAATCCATGCACTTGAAAGCTAATCCATGCACTCGAAAGCTAATCCATACACTTGAGAAGTAATCCATACACTTGAGAATTAATCCATATACTTGAAAGCTAATCCATACACTTGAAAGTTAATCCATACACTTGAGAAGTAATCCATACACTTGAGAAGTAATCCATACACTTGAAAGTTAATCTAATATTTGGCAGGGGATCGTTTGTCTACATTACTATTCCCCTTATGGTTGGACTTCGAGGATTGGTTTAGGACAATGTCAACTCCCTATTCCCTCTCCCACACACAGAATCCTGAAGCTCGTTTACTTCTAGATGATACTCATATTCAGACCTTCTTTCACTCTGTCTCAATATCATTACAGTGGCTCGGGTTTAATTCCATCGACCATGCATCAGACTAACTTTGGAGTCTGTCGAAGTTCCATTGTGAGTATTTGCAAATTTGCTCGCTTTTCACTTCCCTCACGACCTTTGCATTATCTGCAAACATATCCAGGGAGGAGTTCATGGCTTTTGGCAAGTCACTCCCATAAATCAAGAAGAGTAACGGTCCCAAAACAGAACCCTGCGGTACTCCATATATATATATATATATATATATATATATATATATATATATATATATATATATATATATATATATATATAGAGAGAGAGAGAGAGAGAGAGAGAGAGAGAGAGAGAGAGAGAGAGAGAGAGAGAGAGAGAGAGTTGGGGCTGTGAAGAGATAGGTAGATAAACAAACAAACAGACAGACAGACAGAGAGACAACACAACAACCACACATCACAGTAACACTCGCCTTCCAGACAACAAGCGACGTCCACCGCCAATATTCAGGCTATCGGGTCTACCAATTTCTTCGTCATCAAAGTTGAGCCAACTTAAAGTCGAGGCGGGATTGCGTCACAATTAATCTAAGTTTGCACCAAGTTTGACTACCTATATCCGAGACTTCTATAGCTCTCTCTCTCTCTCTCTCTCTCTCTCCCTCCTCCCCACCCTCCCACTGAAAATGGAGATGACGATGATTGATCACAGGGTACAATGAATAGCCATTCACTGTACACAAAGGATACTAGTATGAATGGTTGCTCGCACACTTTCATCATTTTTCTTACTGTATGCTGATTTTGTACAAAAAAAGGAAGAGGTAAAAGAAGAGACCTTATACAGAACTCAAATATACATTTCTGTCAACACGA
>NC_092245.1:16560700-16608200 GCF_036320965.1 Panulirus ornatus
GGCAATGGAGAAAGTCAGAGTATAAATGCCATTATGTACATATGTGATGTAAGATATGATGGGAGAAGTTGATTAAACGATTAGTAAAAACACAGGGAGAAAGACTTAAGGAATCGGACACCACTGAAAAGACTAAATGGAATAAAGGATTGAAAGGGAAAAAGACTGAAGAAAAATACTGACTAAAAGAACAAAACCGAAGAGAAAAAGATTGAAGGAAAAAAGCTTGGAATGAAAAGGCCGAAGGGGAAAAGGGAGGATGAAAACAGTAAAAAGGTTTGAGATTAAAAAAAGAAAGAAGAAAAAGGCTGAAAGTAAATAAACTAAAATGGAAAAATGTTTGAAGTTATTGCAAGTCATATGCTATCAACCAACGTTTCGAACACATGACCTTCCATATTTGCATTTTGTTACAAACTCTGTGATTTTGCTGAAATACAAACTATCAACTCACATGATGGGTATCATCGATGGGTTTATCTTCCTTCATATTTCTGCACTTTGAGATTCCAAAACAGGTGACACAAAAGTTCATCAAGGGCTTACGTAAGGCCGAGAGATCAGTCTTGTACGTTAGTTCGTAAACGAAGCTGAGAAAATTGGTAAACATTCATCCATGGACCAAAGGCCTTCCAGCCATAACAAACTAATGTAATACAAACAATAAGTAATTATTTGCGCAGCAGTTCAAAGTGATTTGTCCAGTTTGATTGATATTTAGATTATTTGTCATGTCAATAAATATATATATATATATATATATATATATATATATATATATATATATATATATATATATATATATATATATATATATATATATATATATATATATATATATATAACCAAAAGATAATCTGTTTGAAACTTAGCCACAGATGCTGTATTGAGATTAGAAACAAAGCACATATTCTTATTGCAATACATGATCGATTTTCTTAGAAGTTAGATAGACACGAAACATTCTCGTAAACGCGTAATGTTAGGAAGCCAGACTACAAACTTTTCTTCAATCGTCAACCACAATCAGGCCAGCACTGCAAGTAACCTGAAATGGAAGGATGAAGCACTTAGTTGTTCTGTGAACCAAAGAGTTGAGCGGAAACTATTTTTGGGGTTGTACAGGAATTCTGGCTGAAAAAACAAAGCCAACTTAGACTCGTCACCACCCATCACCCCCTAAGGAGTTGTGACAGAGGAGCAGCCCACCTTAGAACAGCAAGGTCCTCTCTGGTCATAGAAGACGAGAAGGAGGTTCCAGCCTTGGAAAGGGTGAAGGATATATTGACTAGTTCACGAGCACCTGCTCTCCTTGCCAAAGAGAAGAAATAACATGGCTCTCACTCCTGGTTGTATTAGTTAGCTGTACAGTTTAGCTTGTAGCATAGCACCAACAGGGTTCAACACACCGCAGAAGGTTCCCCAGTGTAGGGATGGGGAAATAAGGGCAAGAGGGACATGGAATGGGGAGGAGAAACAGCGGGATATGAACTGGGGAAGGAGGAATGGAACTGGAGGAAAGAAAGGAGAGAGAAGACTGGTTGAAGGAACTGGAGGAAAGAAAGGAGAGAGAAGAGGTAGGGAAGGAGGGAAGGAAGGAGAGAAAGAAGAGAGGTAGGGCAGGAAGGAGGGAGGGATGGGAGGAGGGTGGCTTCAGCTTCGGCAACAGCGACAGGCGGTGGACTAATTTTCGCTGGGTTTCGGTTGGTGGGAGAGACTGCGGACGACACTTCTATTACCCTCCCATCACACGTCACACAAGCTCTAGTTAATTTCTGCCGGAGGGTGTGGGAGTGCCCTGGGGGAGGGCGGTGGGGGAGTGGGAACGCCGGAGGGAGGCGGTAGTGGGAGTTCGGGAGGACAGGAGCCGCGAAGGCAAGGCAACGGAAGTGAAAAGAAAAGGCTGGAATGGAAAGTATGATGGGGAAAAGAGACGATGATTGAAGGAATAAGGAAGAATTAAAGAAACTTATAAACTTAGAAAAATAAGTGAAAGTAGGAGAAATAACAGCAGACAACAAACTAACGTACAAGTAAAGCACAAAATAGTAAGGTAGATAATAAAAAGAGTACAATAGAATAAGAGATAAACATTGAGAAAATGAGTAGATACGAAGAAAGATAAGGAAAATATTGCGGAAAAGAAAATTATAACAAAGCACAGCAAAAGTATATGAAAGATGAAAACAATAAGGACAATAATGTCCATAAACAAAGAAAAACTATAATTCTAGATGAAAATGGCTAAAGAAAAAAAGTATGATTTACGAGAGTTGTGATATTCATTTTTTTTTCGCATTATTGAGAAGAAGGCATGAGTGCCAACAGCCTGTTGTATACACTCTCTGTTGTCCTCAAGTTTTCAGTAATTGTACACATATTTGACACCTTGTTGTCCGGGTGTCTTCTTAGTACACAACACTATACCCTCGTCTCCACACAACATACGTGTCTTCTACTCTACTTTGCCTCCATTTGTACTTTCTCATTCCCCCCATTTTCTGCATTTTCATCTTCATTTCCTTTTCAACATTCTGTCGTATGGATGTTTGACTATTTTCTTTGCTGTGATATTTCATACTCTCGTTTCATTTTAGGGTCTCCTGCCATCTTCTGTTTAATAGGCCTAGCCATATTCACTCTGCCTTCATTTCCATACACTTCTCTCATTTCTCCCATGTTTCCTCCTTTGATCTTATGCCTTTGTTTTTCCTTCTAATTCATCATCTCTTCGCCTACTCTTTCTTTCTTTGGCTTGACGTCTGTATTGTGTTCGTGGTCACTGTATTTGCATTTGGATGGAGACGATCAGGGAAGAGGTGTTCGATTCGTTGTTATATTAGCGTTTCGAAGGTTTTGGGGGATGATGATGGTGTATATGAAGGGATAAGGGAAAGGAAGAGGGAGAAGCTGGGGTGCGTAGATGCAAGAAGGAAAAGGGAATGGTGAGCAAGGAGAAAGTAGAAGGTTTGGGGAGATGGAAAGAAAACAGAACAATGAGGGGATTAAGAATGGTGTAGGTCGATGGGGAAACGAACGGGAAAGAAGAATACGAGATGAAAGGATGGAATGGGGAGTAAGTCGAGGACTTGGGGGGAGATGGGAAAGGGGGGGGGGTTAGGGCAGATGACGAAATAGGAGAGGGTCAACGCCTGGTATATGGCAATTTACCCCGTACTCTCCATTGTTATCGAAAACATCAGTGACGCTTTTGCCCATTATTCACTGCCTTGTCCTGGATACTGGTAGGGGGCGGGGGCGGTGTGTGTCTATAGTTAGGGCCCAGGGGCCACAGAATCACATTATTTTCCAGTATTATCCAGTATTTTCCACGACTGTCCCATTGCCATTTCTGTACCAGTGGTAAATAATGGTAAATGATAGTCAGCAAATATCATCTTATTTTTCCACTGTTATTCAATGTCTGTTGTTTATCCCCAGGGATACCTATTCTGAAATAACTTTTCGACGCATGAATTATACATTCTTTTTTTCACTTTTATGGCTATTTGGGAAATTATTTTTATATCTACTTTAAATGTAATTTGATACATGATTAGCATATGCCATAATTACGGTAATATCGTCCGGCGTAATATGATTAGCCTCATCCAACTTAATGCAACTGATGACGCATTTTACATCTCAGAATATTACAAATATTATTGTCTTTCTTTCATAGAGTAAACTGTATAAACCAGATGCAGCCGTAAACTTAAGTCACAGCTGAAGCAGTTTACCTTAACGCTACAAAGGTGATATTTAAAAAGATCTTCCAAGATTTTAACATGAAAATGTGATATTATCTCCATGTTTAGTTTAAAAGATATGACGCATCTCTTCATTTTGACGTCTAAAGTAACAGTATCTTCATTCGTTACCCGTTAGAGTAACTGCGTTACTGCATCACCATCAAAATTAACGATATCGCACTCCATCACCATCAAAAGTAACAATATCGCAATCCATCACCAACAAAGTAACAGTATCTCACTCCATCACCAACAAAGTAACAGTATCTCACTCTATCGCCAACAAAAGTTACACTATCTCCACTCCATCCCCAATAAAAATGACGGCAGTCTACTTCATCACCAACAAAAGTGACGGTATCTCACTCCATCACCAACAAAAATGACAGCATATTTACTACAACAGCTGTTGTAGTAGTATCTCTCTTCATCACCTTAAGAGCGTCTTTTTCCACCAGATTTACTGATTTAGCTTGACGCTTGTCTCACCACCAACACTATACTACCTCCCTCTTTTTCTCCCTCAGTGGCTGAAGGAACCGTCTCTTTCTCTCTCTTTTTTTTCTCTCTCTCTTCCTGTCATCACCAAAGCTACGTCCATAGCCACTTAGAATATCAGTGTGTTGCTTTCTTGCACAAGGAAGTCACACCAGCTACTGTGTCTCTTCCCCCGTCAGCTACATGTACGAGTTCCCTCCCTCTTTCATCTATACTGCGATATCTTTCCCTCCTTTTATGAGCGAGAGTAACAGCTCTTCCCTCCTGTCAACAGGTACGGTAAACTCCAACGGGGAGACGAAGAGGCAAAGGACGTCCTACACACGCTACCAGACGCTCGAACTCGAGAAGGAGTTCCACTTCAACCGCTACCTGACCCGACGGCGGAGGATAGAGATCGCCCACGCCCTCTGCCTCACGGAGCGCCAGATCAAGATCTGGTTCCAGAACCGGAGGATGAAGTGGAAGAAGGAGCATAAGATGGCCAGCATGAACGCTGCAGGCATGGGTATGCACCCACAGGCGTACCATCAGATGCACCATCAAATGATGCACCCGCATCACCTTCACCCTCATCTCGCCGACTTCGATACGAAAGGCTACTACTAGGTGAGTCTCTAGAAGGCCGATAACTAGGCATTACCACTAATGAAAAATTAGGAAAACTACGAACTCTAGACGTAAGCACTACATTTAAGTAAGTCTGTGATATAATGTTTTGATATGTTAATGGTAAGGTGAATAGTTTGTTTCTCAATAAAGCGACATAACAGGGACCAAAGTCTTCGATTGTTGAGTTCTTAAAAGTGAAAAATGATAATATCTAGGATATATTTTTTTAGTAATAGCCGAAGAGTTTTGAGCCACGACTAAAAATCTCAAGTATATAGATATCACACAAAAGATGATGGCATTTCCAAATAATTTCCTGACAGAATAAGATATATATGTGTACATTTAACGAGCGAATGGCTGCTTCATAGGGCCGTTCTCTTGGCACGAACCTAAAGTTTGGAAATACTAGTTTGCCCTTGTTCGAAGCAGTATCGAAACCCTCTGACTGTATTTCTCGAATGGCTGCTTCATGGGGCCGCTCTCTTGGCACGAACCTAAAGTCTCGAAATCCTAGTTTGCCCTCGTTCGAAGCAGTATCGAACCCTATCTGTGTTTCTCCATCCTAGACGCTACAGGATGCCCCATTAAAGAGCAAGGATATTAAGAACAGAAGTTAACCCAATCCTCCGTCTTCTCTGTTCGCAATTCTTTTGTAAATTTGTAAAAGAATTAGGAATGATCCAAGACCTGTTCTGTAAAAAGTAGATTCTTTTACTTCTAATGATTATTGTTTTGTTGGTCACATCATTTCAGAGTTCAAAGATTTTACCTCTAAGGCTAAGTTCTCAGTTCTTGACGCTACCTCGCTAACGAAAAGGGAATTTTTCTTAAGAAATCTTCATAACAATGATATTATGCAATGATTTTCTTTTAAGATTTACGAAATTATTACTTACATTTGCATATCAAATGTTTGTTTACCTTATACTTTCACCTTTCGCCTCTGACAGATAGATTCATAAGCAACTGAGTGACTAATTTGCGTCTACCATGTTCACATCCCGTGTCGTAATGGAGAGGTCCAAGGTGAAGTGCTGGCGTTTTGCCATTAAAATAATGTGGGAAGCTGCTTATCTTGCATGGTAATCAGGAAGGAAAAGTAAAAGTATTTGGCGAAAGGCTCTTGCGTAACGCGATTCTCACTGCGGCGGAGGAATACGAGAAGAGAGAGAGAGAGAGAGAGAGAGAGAGAGAGAGAGAGAGAGAGAGAGAGAGAGAGAGAGAGAGAGAGAGAGAGAGAATCGTGGACTCGAAGGGATATATCTGTAACGTCTACTTTTGAACTTGTCTTCCGTGCTGCTTTCAACTGATCTAACTGGTAAGTTATTTCATGAATCGGCAAGCAATCCTGTTGAAGAAAAAGCTCTTCTCTTCATTCAAATCAAAGAGGTTGTCCACGAGCTTGTATCAGTTACTATGAATGAAATCAGTCTACTTTGAATAGCTGTTTATATAGAAATCATCAGAGTCTTTGATGGTATTGAGTACCTGCATTAGATCACATCTTAACCTTCTCTTTTCTAAACTAAATCAGTTTAAGTCGACCAGTCGGCTCTCATAGATTTTTTTTTTCCATTCAGTCCGGGAATTGCCTTGGTGCTTGCTTCTGTAATCTGTTCTGTCTTTTGTTAATTAATAGTGACTAAAGCTGAACACAGTGTTCGCGGCGCGGACGCACCAGCGAACTGTAAACAGTGCACTGCCAATGAAGCCTAGAATTTTTTCACGTTTTCTTATTGATTTTATGCATCACTTGGCCTAGGTCATTGCGAACTATTACACCTACGTCTTTTTTCTCAGTTCGCTTTCATAACTCAGCTGAGTTCATAGAGTAGCTTACCCTGTCGTTTTTATGTCCAATATGTAACACTTTGCACGTATCAGTATCAAAATTCATTTACCACATGTGAATCTAGTTTATCAGTTTGTCTACGTCAATTTGCAGCTGCAGACGCTTAGTTCCTGTTGTAACTTTATTTCCCACTCTAACATCTTTTGCGAATTTTTTTTCTATCTAATAGCCCCGTTCGTTTTAAATATCATTGGCATAGATATCAAAAAGAGAACTGGTCCAAAGTCTGATCCCTGTGGCACGCCACTTGTTACGTCTGATCATTCTGAGGTTTTACTGTTAATCACTACTCTTTGTTTACGACCAGTCAACCATTTTTCTTACAACTGAAGCACAGTCTTACCTATATGATGAGGTTGTTCACAATAGAGTTTCTTTTTTTAAACGCTAATCGACTAAGGAGGAAAAAACCTCCCACAGGAAACATTTGGAATGTCTGGTGCAAGATTAGCAGAAATTCTCTGAGAGTTAGCAGTGGAAGTGAGGGATTCGTTTCTACGCTAACTCAGCTTTACGTAATAGATGCTCTAGCATAAAAGGGTATCGTTTGGTATCTAGATGGAGGGTAGTGGAAAGAAGCTGGTGCTGGATGGCTACGTGGAAAAGTTTTTGCTGGATAGTTAGGTGGAAAAGATGGTATAAGAGAAGACAGGGGAGAATGGAATACTCTGAAACCAACGTAGGGTATACATAAGGTACGATAAGGCTCTAGATCGTGGTATATGTTGGCAGTATTCAGAATACTAGTAACATGTTGGTAGGTAATATTCAACTCGTTCTTAATCTTCAGGAGGCTTCATATACGCTAGTACTTGTGATAATTAAGGAACTGACATGACATTGGTAATATTCATGAGACCGGTGCGTTAGAAGTATTCAGAAGATTGACAACGCTATCAATATTCATAATACTGACAACGCACTGACGATATTCAGAAGACAGACCACAAGGCATGATAACCACTGGTATGGCAGCGAACCAAGGTCATGTTTCATTTAAATGTTTGCTCATGTAATTTCAAGGGGACTTATAAGATCTGGCGAAATTCTCTAGATATTCCAGAAAGTTAAAAAGGTATGTCCAGACATTTCCGACTATACCGGGACATTCTTAAACATACCAGGATATTCATAAGTATGACAAGACATTCTTAAACATTTCAGGATATTCTTGAACATTTTCTGGGCATTCTTAAGCGGTTTAGGACGTTCTTAAACGCGCTAGGACATTCCTAAACATGCCAAGACATTTCCGATTATCAATGATCTAGCTGTGATATTTCCTCTTGCGTGTGTGTATGTGTTGTGTGTGTGTGTGTGTGTGTGTGTGTGTGTGTGTGTGTGTGGTACCAGTGCGCCCTAAAGGTGCCCCTAAGAGTGCAAGGGTTCGAAGAAAAGCGGTGAACAGTTGTGATCAAGAAAGGTAGTAGATGGAAGGAAAGTGAAGGATAGCGACTTACATAGTTGATGGAAGAGGATGGAGGTAGAGAGGGTGAAGAACATGATGGAAAAGGTAGTAGAAGACGGTGAGGCTGTAAGGGAAAAGTATTGGGTTGGAACACATTAAGTGAGCAATAATAGTGACGAGAGAAATAAAGGAAAGTAAAAGAGGAAGATGTACGAGAAGAATGAAAGAGTACCAGAGAAAGAAGAGGAACAAGAAGAAGGAGTGAGGGAAGGGAGGTGGGTTTTATGAGCACGTTAGAGGTGACCCCGCCTGTCGCACAGGAGCCAAACAAGAGAAAAATTGACGATTTCCTGAGCGTGGCAGGTAGACCTCCCTGGTCGCCTGACCTCTTCATCCCCCCCACATTGCGACACTGTAATCAAACGCTCCCATTTGGCGCCTCATCTTAATGGCTGATCCCCTGCTAAATATCGTATCTCCCCAGTCATAGACCCTTTGATGTATTGTGAATAAGGGGATAACGGTAGCCACTTAAATCTACCATTAACTTTTCCATAAAAAGGGAGTTTAAGAAGCTTTGAGAATAAGATAGCATGAGGGAAGGAGGGAGTCGTTTGGATGCGTACATCACCATGTTCAAAATGAACGAACATGCGGTCCACAGACCATGTTCCTTATAGTCGTATGTTTTAGTCATGACGTACGACTGGAGAGAGAGAGAGAGAGAGAGAGAGAGAGAGAGAGAGAGAGAGAGAGAGAGAGAGAGAGAGAGAGAGAGAGAGAGAGAGAGAGAGAGAGAGAGAGAGAGAGAGAGAGAGAGAGAGAGAACACAGACTGCACCAAGCTAAGATAATAAATGACGAAACACACCCCCTTCTTGGAAAGACTGCATCAACTGGCAGTGTCATTACCACTTTAACCTTCATATGTGGTTCTCTAAACTTCATCATGCCAACAGAGTTGAAGCTAACCCAACCTACGTCCCTCTTCGTCAATGCGAGGATGCGCTTCAAAGGTCGTGTGATTTCAGTGGCTTAGTACACGGGAGTACATGGAAAAAGCCAGATAAACAGAGGACCTGATGGCTTATGATGGATTCATCTGCTGGAGGAGAGTTGATAAGACCCTTGTCTCCAAACCTACAGTAAACCAGAAGGCTAATATAAAGGTTTGAAATAACCAAAGATCTAATATCATCTTATGAAAACAATGAATAATCATCCCCTTGGTCAGTCGTGGGAAATGTATGGACAGACTCTGCTATAATCACTTATATCACCTGATTTGATTTCACTGGATTGTAAGAGGTTATGAAACAAACATGGCATGATAATTCTATACGGGAATTCTCGAGCCTTATGAATGAAGGATTCTTTTACATAATGAGAGATTAGAAATTCTCTTCGATCCTGACCACTTATTTTTTTCTCTCTCTCTATAATTGGCGTACAAAAGGGTTTTTTTTTTTGTTTGTTTCTTGTGTATAACAAAGCTCAGTGTAGAATATCCTTGATTGTAGGTTTAAAAGATTTCTAAAGGTCTTTATATATATATATATATATATATATATATATATATATATATATATATATATATATATATATATATATATATATATATATATATATATATATATATATATATATATATATATATATATATATATATATATATATATATATATATATATATATATATATATAGAGAGAGAGAGAGAGAGAGAGAGAGAGAGAGAGAGAGAGATACTCTGAAATTCACTTATATAAACAGCACACAAGTCATGAGGCAGGGAGAAGGGAGGGCAGAGGGAGGAGGAGATCCGGTTCTGGTTAGTTGTACTGGGGAGGTCAGGTGGTGTTGGTGGTGGTGGTGATGGTGGTAGTGGTGCTGATAGTGGTAGGGAGGGAGGGAGGCGGTGATGGTAGTGGTAATGTCATAGGGTTGGGTGGTCTATGGTGTTAAAACTGTCAGGCTTTAGAGTTGGGTTTTGTTTAGTGATGATGGTTAAGGTGTGGTGCATAGTGATGATAATATACCAGTTTATATGATAATGATGATGATAATGTTGATAGTGCTAATAACGATGGGGGAAAATGTCGTCGAGATGAGGGTCCTCGATGAATAATATGTGAAGATAAGAAAGATTGATGGTGTGGATGATATAGTGATGATGGCGATATGAGGATAGTGTTAACTACTTCAAACTAGTGGCCAAGCTGACACTGGTTGTGGTAGTGCCTAGTCCCGTCTGACATAGAACAGACGAGAGTTTAAGTGGTCAACGTAGAAAAGATGATAGTAGGTGCAGTTAACGAAGAACAGATGACGATAGAAACAGGTAGCATAGAGAAGATGACGGCAGAAATGGTGAATGTAAAACAGGTGAATGTATAACATATATGAAACTAGAACACAGGATGCTAGAAATGGTGATTGTAAAACAGATGAGGGTAAAAGTAGTGATAGTTATAAAGGATAAAGGTTAATGATGCATAAGTGTAAGAAAAATTTACATAAAGATAATTCGTCTGCTCTAATTGTCGACACGTTTGCCAAAACTAACAAACAGAAAGATGTGTGTGTGTGTGTGTGTGTGTGTGTGGAGAGGAGAGAGAGAGAGAGAGAGAGAGAGAGAGAGAGAGAGAGAGAGAGAGAGAGAGAGAGAGAGAGAGAGAGAGAGAATGGGAACGACAGGGAAAGCCAGAGAGCGAGGCATTCCCGGTGTGACTGGTGACGCCGCGTGTGTGTGTGTGTGTGGGGTCTGTGTGGTGGAGAGTAGAGGATGTGGCCCAGAATGGGGTTTGTAGGGTGAGATTAGGAGCTGTAATGCAGCGTGGGAGTTGTGTGAGGGAGGGGAGGAGCCGTATGCTGGGGTTATGAGGGAGAGAAGTTAGGCAGCGGCCCAGAGCAAGCGTTGTGACGTCGAGTAGATGAAGTTGCGGTAAGGGTCGTGTTGAAAAGAAAAAAAACACAGTAGTAGTAGCGGTGGCGATAGGGGAGGGGGTCACCTGCGCTGCAGAGAGAGAGAGAGAGAGAGAGAGAGAGAGAGAGAGAGAGAGAGAGAGAGAGAGAGAGAGAGAGGAGAGGAGAGAGAGAGAGAGGGCGCACAGGGTGCTCTCGTACCGTCGACTGTACCTGGACAGTGCAGTAAAAGCACGCGGTACAGCCGACCTTCACGAATGCTGGAGGATTGCATCAGTAGATGTAAGTGGAACATGAATGACAAGATTCTAATCACGCTGGAGGAGAAGGAAATAGAGACAGAATGTTGGAGGCACTTGGAGAGTCGTGTACAAGGCATGAGTGACGCGTGAGGAGGCTTGGAGGCGTTGGAGGATAAGGGAGAAGCGATGTTGGAGGTGATAGGATGCTAAAAGGAGCTCCTTTGGAAGAGACAAACTACTACGAAGGTATGAAGAGGAGGATTACACGCAGGACGGAAGAGGGACTGGTGGTGCACGTGGTGTATTTTGGATGAAGATAAGGAGGAGGAGGATGAAAGGAGAGTCGAAAAGCAGGAGGAGGAGGAGGAGGAGGAGGAGAAGCAGCAGCAGCAGCAGGAGGGGCAGGCAGGCAGCAGCAGCAGACGGCTCGGCGTGAATGGCACAGCGTCACCCGGACAGTTGTCTGTCGTGACACTGACGAATGGAGACACGGCGGAGGCTCCCCAGCCCGCCGATCCTGCCGCCGATAACCCCAGGCCTTTCTCCCCCGTCCGCCCACCCCAGCACGCCCGTACGCCCACCTCTAGAACCTTGTGTGCGCCCACTCCACGCCCACCCTAGGACCCTGAACGCCCAAAAGTACATCTCAGAACCCCACGCACCCACCCTAGAACATCGCACGCCCACCTCAGAATCCTTCACGCACCCTAGGTCCATGCACGCCCTTGCTAGAGCTATCACACTCACTCTCCATTTCTATGCACACCCTCCCTGCTTCTATGCACAACCTCTCTGTATCTATAAACGCCCTCCCTGCTTCTATGCACGCCCTCCCTGCTTCTACGCACGCCCGACCAGGAACCTGACCGTCGATACATACTCCAACTCGCTCATCTCGGAACTCCCTCACCCACCGCACTTGGAAAATACTCGAGAACAGAAGAATAAAAAAAGAAGAAGAAGAACACCTAAGCCCCGAAGAGTAATCCGCGTCGCCCCCCATATACGCGGAATTACACAGTTTCATTTTCTTCTATCCAAAGAATTCCTCCCAAAAAATTCTGGAAATTCCAGGCCCTGATACCCTAGATATACTTCAACCTCCTGTTTGGCCTACCTCTCCTACAAATTTCCACTACTTTTGACGCATAGATCCTTCATGATAGTTTCTCTTCGCTCATCCTCTCCAAGTGTCTGAACCATTTGATAACTACCTGCCTTCTTAGATTACGGTCAATACGTCACGCCTCTGACACTGTCGTTTCATATACAATCAACCCTCCTCATATTATCTATAGTTCTTAAGATTTTAATTCTTAACACATTCATTGAACACATCATCATCATAATGAAAATAATAATGATAAAAATGATATTTATTATTATCATTATCATTATTGCTATCATGATTATATGTTTTATGATCTAAAGAATTCTCATTTTATATATGTATATATATATATATATATATATATATATATATATATATATATATATATATATATATATATATATATATATATATATATATATATATTCTTGTTCGCCATTTCCCGAGTTAACAGGGTGGCGCCAGGAACAGACAGAAAAAAAATGGCCTCATTCCCTCACATTCACTCTCTGGCTGTAATGCATAATGCATATATGTCTGTCTACGTGTGTCCCAGCTTATGTGATCACGAATCATGGCACGTTTTTGGCTGATGCTTTCCGGAGCCTCTTTATCATTATTATTATTATCATTATTATTATTATTATTATTATTATTATCATTATTATCATTATTATTACTATTATTATTATTATTATTATTATTATTATTATTATTATTATTATTATTATTATTATTATTATTATCATTATCATTATTATTATTACTATTATCATTATCATTATCATTATAGTTGAAAATCACTATTGTTGTTGCTGTTATTGTTGTAGTTGTTCCTATCATATGATACATATGCAGCTTCGTAGTTGCTCTATACGTGGAGCAGGGAAAGGTGGGTTCCTTTTGCAGCGAGAAGGTCCTTGGCGTCATTCCACCCTTTCTCGTCCGTTGACGATGATGCAACCTCGCCGAAGGTGATTTCCTGGCTCTTGGAGTTACCACTTGCGGTCGGATTATGCTCGAAGTCCATAGTTTCTCCTCGTTTGGAAGCTTAACCTTAAATTCAGCCCGTCCCTTCGACAGGAACTCGTTCTAATCTTCCTATGCCATCTCCAGACTTCTAGAACTACTTAGTTCCTCAACTCTCGCTTTCTTGAATATCTTAAATCTCAAATCTTTGGCTCGTATTACTTATAGCAGCATTTGGTAGCTTAAGGTCTACTTGTGATCTGTTCTCCTACGTGGTTCATTTGTGGTCCTCCACTCTTTCGGATTTTGATGTATTTTATGGTCATGTTTCTCGATGTCTGCAAATTATTAGACAGGTTGTAGTATAAGTTGTCGTGATCCTCGATGTCCCCAAAGTACTTGACAAGTTGTAGTATTAGTTGTGATTCTCAATCTCCCCAAAGTATTTAGCAGATTGTAGAATAAGTTGTCGTGGTCCTCGATGTCTCCAAAGTATTGGGCAGGTTGAGGTATAATAAGTCTTTGATTATCTACCTGTCATCCTTTAACTTCCCTGTTAATTCTCATCGTCTAATGATATGTTATCTTTCCAGTCGCTCTATCGCTGTTGTCAGTGATGGTGTGACTTCTCTCATCTACCTTATCAACATTAGTTATGATGCCGTCTTGTCATTCCTCCTTTCCCAGTGTTCTTCGTTTTTCTGCTTTCCTTTTCCAGTGACTCTCCACTTTTAGGAGACGGGTCTGCAAACAGTTGATAAACTTAAGTCTTTTCTTTCCTTTCGTCCGGGATGAACGGAATATATATATATATATATATATATATATATATATATATATATATATATATATATATATATATATATATATATATATATATATATATATATATATATATATATATATATATATATATATATATATATATATATATATATATATATATATATATATATATATATGTGTGTGTGTGTGTGTGTGTGTGTGTGTACTGCTATGTTTGTGGTTACGTATGAATGAATAATCACACACTAAACACCACAGAAAAAAAAAATGACCAGTTATCACAAATAACAACGGGATGTAAGGCCGGCGCCCCTCCTCCTCCTCCTCCACTACGCCTTCCCCCACAAAAAAAATAAAAAGGAGAACAATAAGCAAATGATATTCCATTGCACAAATACATCCTCCTTCCAAAAATGGCGTCTTCCCTTACATAACGAGCAAACAATGGCAAGCAGAGGAGGAGCCTGCCGAAGGACAAGAGAGCCGCATAACGCGTCTAGATAATCATAACTGTACCCATCTTGCGTTTCTCGTTATATAAAACAACGAACAATAGTGTTTTTCCTCTCAGCCTCCGTGATGCAATGCAGCAGCACCAGCAACAACAATAGCAGCAGCAGCAGCTGCAGCAGCAGCGGTAGTAAAAACAGCAATGGATCGGCAGCAGCAGCAGCAGCAGCAGACACAGCAGTAGTATCGGCAGCAGCAGCAGTAGAAACAGTATTAGGATCGGCAACAGCAGCAGCAGCAGCATTAGAAACAGCAGTAGCATCGGCAACAGCAACAGTAGTAACAGCAGCAGGAGGAGGAGGAGGAACAGAAGCCTTCACAGCCTCTGACTGGCAGCTAGTACAGTATTTTTATGGCGTCACACGGTGCATGGTATGGCTGCTGTGCAACTTGACAAAAGGCCATAAATACTGTCTTTTTTTTTTCTCTTCATGGTACGACTCCGTCAGAAATGGTGATGTAAAGGGACCCCCACTCATGAGCTAGGTGGTCGTTCGTTAGGGTCGTCGTTGCGTTGCTGAGCGCCAAGTCGTTCGCTGGGGGAAGCTATTGTGTCGTGAAGGGTAACACTTTATACATGTTCGCCATTTCCCGCATGAGTGAGGTAGCGACAAGACCAGATGACAAAGCCTAAGAGGGGGAGAAAAAAAAAATCCTCATTTGGCTCCTTGCTCTGTTCTTTCTTATGGAAAGTAATACAGGAAGGGAGAATTTCCAGCCATCTGCTTTCGTCTCTCTTAGTCTTTTTCTACGACACAGGGAATACATGGGCAGTTTTATTTCTTTCATGTCTCCAGGAATTATATATGTATATATGTATATATATATATATATATATATATATATATATATATATATATATATATATATATATATATATATATATATATATATATATATATATATATATATATATATATATATATATATATATTAGTAACTACCAGTTCCAAGTATAATTCTCAGCATGAATAATCAGCAGTCCGCATCCATCACTATCCATCATTGTAATGAATCATCACTTGCTTCTGCTCATCATCAATCACTGATATTGATATGTTATCACCGGTACTTGTCATCACAATGTTTCCTCTCCTTTACTAAAATCTTAACCACACACACGCATACACACGCACACACAATACAGCATTAGTTTCTTTTTGATTATCTTCTATCTTTTCTGTCAGCTGCGCAATAGTTAGTCATTAGTGACCAATTATGAATCACTAGTCTTGTACGTGTTACACTTTTACGAGACATGGCGTGATATTCGCTTTACCACATATTATCAACTGTGAGAAATATATATATATATATATATATATATATATATATATATATATATATATATATATATATATATATATATATATATATATATTTAATGTATGTATGACTCATGGTGAGGTGCCTGAGGATTGGCGGAATGCGTGCATAGTGCCATTGTACAAAGGCAAAGGGGATAAGAGTGAGTGCTCAAATTACAGAGGTATAAGTTTGTTGAGTATTCCTGGTAAATTATATGGGAGGGTATTGATTGAGAGGGTGAAGGCATGTACAGAGCATCAGATTGGGGAAGAGCAGTGCGGTTTCAGAAGTGGTAGAGGATGTGTGGATCAGGTGTTTGCTTTGAAGAATGTATGTGAGAAATACTTAGAAAAGCAAATGGATTTGTATGTAGCATTTATGGATCTGGAGAAGGCATATGATAGAGTTGATAGAGATGCTCTGTGGAAGGTATTAAGAATATATGGTGTGGGAGGCAAGTTGTTAGAAGCAGTGAAAAGTTTTTATCGAGGATGTAAGGCATGTGTACGTGTAGGAAGAGAGGAAAGTGATTGGTTCTCAGTGAATGTAGGTTTGCGGCAGGGGTGTGTGATGTCTCCATGGTTGTTTAATTTGTTTATGGATGGGGTTGTTAGGGAGGTAAATGCAAGAGTCCTGGAAAGAGGGGCAAGTATGAAGTCTGTTGGGGATGAGAGAGCTTGGGAAGTGAGTCAGTTGTTGTTCGCTGATGATACAGCGCTGGTGGCTGATTCATGTGAGAAACTGCAGAAGCTGGTGACTGAGTTTGGTAAAGTGTGTGGAAGAAGAAAGTTAAGAGTAAATGTGAATAAGAGCAAGGTTATTAGGTACAGTAGGGGTGAGGGTCAAGTCAATTGGGAGGTGAGTTTGAATGGAGAAAAACTGGAGGAAGTGAAGTGTTTTAGATATCTGGGAGTGGATCTGTCAGCGGATGGAACCATGGAAGCGGAAGTGGATCATAGGGTGGGGGAGGGGGCGAAAATTTTGGGAGCCTTGAAAAATGTGTGGAAGTCGAGAACATTATCTCGGAAAGCAAAAATGGGTATGTTTGAAGGAATAGTGGTTCCAACAATGTTGTATGGTTGCGAGGCGTGGGCTATGGATAGAGATGTGCGCAGGAGGATGGATGTGCTGGAAATGAGATGTTTGAGGACAATGTGTGGTGTGAGGTGGTTTGAGCGAGTGAGTAACGTAAGGGTAAGAGAGATGTGTGGAAATAAAAAGAGCGTGGTTGAGAGAGCAGAAGAGGGTGTTTTGAAATGGTTTGGGCACATGGAGAGAATGAGTGAGGAAAGATTGACCAAGAGGATATATGTGTCGGAGGTGGAGGGAACGAGGAGAAGAGGGAGACCAAATTGGAGGTGGAAAGATGGAGTGAAAAAGATTTTGTGTGATCGGGGCCTGAACATGCAGGAGGGTGAAAGGAGGGCAAGGAATAGAGTGAATTGGAGCGATGTGGTATACAGGGGTTGACGTGCTGTCAGTGGATTGAATCAAGGCATGTGAAGCGTCTGGGGTAAACCATGGAAAGCTGTGTAGGTATGTATATTTGCGTGTGTGGACGTATGTACATGTGTATGGGGGGGGGGGGGTTGGGCCATTTCTTTCGTCTGTTTCCTTGCGCTACCTCGCAAACGCGGGAGACAGCGACAAAGTATAAAAAAAAAAAAAAAAAAAAAAAATATATATATATATATATATATATATATATATATATATATATATATATATATATATATATATATATATATATATATATATATATATATATATATATATATATATATATATATATATATATTTATATATATATATATATCGTGTATATCATGTGTCGAAACTTTTCGCTGATGTTAACTAGAAACTAGATTTAAGTTGTCTTTGGTACCCTAGAATATTTTCTTTTGGGCTGACTAAAAGAGTTACACTGGAAAGATGCTCTTTATACCGTCTTGAAGATTTTCCATCCCAGTGATTCCTCAGCTCTAGGAGGCATTCCAGTCACGGAGCATTTTCCAGTCTCTGAGGTCATTCCATTCTATTCGCCCTGCCAGTCATTCTGGACTCTTCAGTTCTAAGGTCTTTTGCATTTTTGGCTCTTCCATTCTAAGGGCCTCTTTAACTTTGGGATCCTGCCATTGTATGAGCCCTTATAATCCTAGGGTTCCTCCTTACTCTGGCCCTTCCATTTCGGGAGTCATTACATTGTAGCAGCCCTTACCATGTCAAGGGAACTTCAGTTTTACTGTGTCTCCTAACCTTCTTCTCTTCCCATCATTGAATCTCTGATTCTATTGGGTTCTTAAATCTAGATTCCCCCTAGAGCATTTCTCTATTTTGATTCATTCCTGAAGGCTTTTCTATCCTAGTTCTATCCTGATAGTTCTATTCAAGTTCCTTCTTGAAGGCTCTTTCCTTCTCATCCTTTCTTGAAGGCTCTTTCCTTCTCATCCTTTCTTGAAGGCTCTTTCCTTCTCATCCTTTCTTGAAGGCTTTTCTAACCTCTTTCCTTCCTAAAGGCTCATCTATCACAATTCTCTGATGAAGGCCCTTTCAACCTGGTTCCATCTTGAAGGCTCTTCCAATTTAGTTTCGTCATGAAGGCTCCATCCTAGTTCCTACCGGAAATTTCGACCATCCTATTTCCTTCCTGAAGGATCTATCATCCTACCTCCTTCCTGCAGGCTCTACTATCCTAACTCCTATCTGATGGCTCTTCCATCCTAATTCTCTCGCAAGGATTCCCCCACACTCCTCCCTCCCGCCCTCCTCTCCTCCCAGTCCAGGATTAATTACTCCCTCCAGTCATGCCAACAGACGTCTTGAGATCACTACGAGAGTTTTGGCTTTGTCTTTATTCATGGCCTCGAGTTCGTGAATCTCGACTCTTACCGCCGTTAACACAATCTTCTCAGATCCGCCTGGAGTTGTTTTGACTCCCGTAAACACTCTTGAGGTTTTGATTAATCAGGTCTTTATTTTTCTTCCAGATTTATTCTTTGGACTTCCATGATTACTTGCTGTTTAGCATCTTTATTTTTACCGTATGTCAGGGGCATTCTGATGGAAGACATTTTTTTTCCTTCTCCTCAGGATGTATTCAACGTAAAGAAAATCATGGAACTTTTTATTTTTGATATCTTTGATTTCTCGATGAGCTGTTGTTTCACATGCTCTCTCTGTCTCTCTCTCTCTCTCTCTCTCTCTCTCTCTCTCTCTCTCTCTCTCTCTCTCTCTCTCTCTCTCTCTCTCTCTCTCTCTCTCTCTCTCTCTCTCTCTCTCTCTCTCTCCATTCCTAAACAGCTGCCATCCTCCACTGTCCTTTGTCATCCCAGCGTCACATTACCTCTACTTCACCACCCTCAAACCATTCCATCCATCACCTCATCATTAATTCTTCAGCAACTTTTCCAGTCCAGAGAAGTTAACCCCTTCCTCATTCCCTTCATTCCTTCCTTCATATTATCATCGTGATTCTCTTCTTTCGTATCCATCATTATCTTCTTCTTCATCCTCTTCTTCTTCTCCTTCTTCTTTTTCTTCTTCTTCTTCTTCTTCTTCTTCTTCTTCTTCTTCTTCTTCTCCTTCTTCATCTTCTTCTTCTTCTTCTTCTTCTTCTTCTTCTTCTTCTTCTCTTCTTCTTCTTCTTCTTCTTCTTCTTCTTCTTCTTCTTCTTCTTCTTCTTCTTCTTCTTCTTCTTCTTCTTCTTCTTCTTCTTCTTCTTCATCTTTAGGAAAGTCGTAAATAAGAATAAAAAACAAGAGAAGATCGTCATTGTTTAGTATGCTATTGGGGTTCATTAATCAACAAGCTGCCATCTATCCTTTGTAAAGCCTTAGCTGACATAATTATAGGGGACAGCTAACCCGCGAGGAGCGATGCTGGTCCGCTATGAGATAGATCCATCATCTGTCACGCATCATCCATGCTGCAGGGGAGGAGGCGGAGGCATGAGTGGTGGTTGGTTGGTGGCGATAGTGGTGGTGGTAGTGGTGGTGGCGATAGTGGTTGTGGTAGTGGTGGTGGCGATAGTGGTGGTGGTAGTGGTGGTGGCGATAGTGGTGGTGATAACTGCACTTGACGATAGTGGATACAGAGGTGGTGTAGGTGATGGTTAGAGTGAAATAGGGTGAAGGAGAGTTGGTGCTAAGGATATGAGGATGGAGGAAGGAGTTTGGTTTAGGAGGAAGAGGCAAATTTAGGTTGAAATTGATATATCGAGGAAGACTATATCAACGGATGGAACACGTCAGGGTGGACTATATACAAGGAGGAGAAGGTGGGGAGGGGCATGTCACAGGAGACTATGTAGAACGATGGAGCATGTCAGGAAAGACTATATACAAGGAAGGAGTAGATCAGGAATGACCATATGGAAGGATGGAACATTTCTGAGGAACATAGTAACTATTATGAAGTACAAGGATATGCTAAACAGATGATGGCGTATGGCACAAAATTGATAATGAGGGATATAGGTATGAGAGAGAAGAACCTAAGCGTAGTAGAGATGATAGGGGCATTCTTGTAAAAAAAAATGATAGATTATAGGTAGATCCACAGAGAACTCAAGGTTGAGATGGAAATTATGATAAAGATGATGGGTATATCAAGGAAATAGGAGGGATAATTTTCGTCTACAGATTCAAGACTCACTGCTGGTACAGAGTAGTGCCATTCGTCGAGGATATGTTTTGTCTATCCAATCAGCATATAAAACAGCACAACTTTCGCTTCCTGTTGTTGTGGTACATTTCAGCTGCTCCGCTCACTATCATCGCTACAGCTGCTGTTCCTACTGCTACTGCCAATGTAGCAGGAATCTGCGATACCTAGTCGACGAAGATTCACAAGAAAGGAACATGAGGTTCGGATATATAATCCCGCGCCGCTACTTTAAAGGGAGAGACTGATATTGAATGGAAACGCACAGTTAAGCAGGGCTTGGAAGGGTGGGGAGAGAGAGAGAGAGAGAGAGAGAGAGAGAGAGAGAGAGAGAGAGAGAGAGAGAGAGAGAGAGAGAGAGAGAGAGAGAGAGAGAGAGAGAGGGTGCGGTAGGGAGGGGGGGACAGAGACAGAGAGGGTGAGGAAAGGGGTGGGGGGCGGGGGGGGGAGAGGAGAGAAAATGGCCAGAGGGCTGTAATGATGAAAATGTATAGCGCGTTTGATGAATTATGTTGAAGACTAATGATCCTATGATTTCCTTGGACGGGATGAATTAAGCGTCTTGCGCTTGCATCTCTCCTTTTCATTCACTATTCATTTATGAGATATAGTCATGAAGCTTTACGTAAGTTCTCTCAAGTTCATTCTTCAAGATGTATGATGATATCTCAACTCATCATTGAAGCTTATCTATCATTATTTCGTCTACAAAGAGATATTTGATGCATTCGTTAATCATATATAGCGTAGATAATCAAAGATTATACTTAAAGGAGGGTATGATGGCTTTATGATGATTATAACAACACCATAATTGATTAATATCGTCTTTTCATGTAAGCATTATTCCCTTGATTAATGATGGATATACTGCTCTATGTATACTTTTAGCCTTTGTGCATTCAAGTGCATTATCGTCATTATTATTATCATTATTGTTATTATTATTATCATAACTATCATTGTTATTATTATCATCATTACTATTATTACTATTATTATCATCATTATTGTCATTTTTATTATCATCATTGTTATTACTATCAATATCATTACAGACTCTCGAAAACAACTAAAACAGTTTTTTGGAACATATTACCGCTGCCAAAAGGGGATGAAATGGTGCTTGAGAGAGAGAGAGAGAGAGAGAGAGAGAGAGAGAGAGAGAGAGAGAGAGAGAGAGAGAGAGAGAGAGAGAGAGAGAGAGAGAGAGAGAGAGAGAGAAGGTCACCAGCACTACACACACACAGACACACACACACACACACACAGTCCGTCCTTCACTCACAGCTCAGCACGCACTGGGGCTCCCGGAGTGATGGCGTTTTCGCAACAATGACCGATAGCTTTGGGTAAAAGCTGCGCGCAGCCCAGACCGGGAGCCCTTGAAATCCCTCGCTCCCTCCTTCTCCCGTGCTCCCCTCTCTCCCCCTCTGCCCTTCCCCATTCCCTTCCCTCCCCATCCCAGCAACCATTAGGTCTCTTTGGACGTCAGGCCAGCCTGAATAGCGGCCATCACAATCATAACGTTTTAATCACGGGGCTGCTCGACCAAAATGGTGGTTGGTGGTGGAACAGGCAAAAGGAGCCCCGTGGGCCTCACCCGTAAGAGAGGGGGAGAGACAGAGAGAGAGAGAGAGAGATTAGAAGTAGAGGAAAGCTTGTAAGAGTGTTGAGGATCCTTTAGGTAAACAAGGACACAAGAACACTAAGAGGGAACCAATGGAAAGGACGCAAAGACAAGGAAAGAGAAAACGAACAAAATGTAAATGTAATATTTATAGTATGTGATAACTTCACTTCATCGTAGGTTGGAATTAAATCCCTTTGATATTTTTGTATTTTGCTTATGTAAACTGATAGGCAAAGTTGAAGTATGTAACTGATAATGATTTATGATAGGAGGGAAACATTCTTACAGACATAATGAGCGCTGAAATATACCGTTAACGGAAATACACAGAAACAGTCTAAAGATAAATAAAGGTATAAGAAATTTCTCTCAAAGATAAACGAAAT
Source organism: Panulirus ornatus (assembly GCF_036320965.1). Taxonomy (NCBI): domain Eukaryota; kingdom Metazoa; phylum Arthropoda; class Malacostraca; order Decapoda; family Palinuridae; genus Panulirus; species Panulirus ornatus. The sequence continues at coordinate 16,583,355 of NC_092245.1, forward strand.
CTTTCGTTTTTCTGAATTTGTAAGAACGCTCGTAAAATCTCCAAAGTCTTTCATATCAAATTTTTCCTTAACATAAATTTTTGAGGCCCGAAACGACCTCGTTTTCCCTTCATCACACTCTGATTACTGCACTAGTTACCTTTCTTACAGCCAACTAACATGATGATGTCAATAGATTCTAATCTAAAGAGGAAGTTGATTGTATCTCCCAGAGGAACTAATAACTCCACTCTTGGTGTTTGTCAAAGGCCCAATACACTGTCAGGATATGATCAAGACAACATTTGTAAAGTACGACAATTAGTCTAGATCAAGGTATGAAGTCGCCACCATTCTGGATCGATAAGCATATTGATAGCTAACACCCCATGCCAAGAAAATGTTAGAAACAAATGCGGTACCGATAATATACGCTAATATGACAGAATTTCTGGAGAATGTGAACATCTACATGACCAAAGATAGACTAAATATGTAGAAGAAATGTATAATCTGTGTTTCCAAACTCTTCAATCTCATCCCTATACACAAAACAGCAACTGGCACACATATGAATCATAAACACACGAATCTTTTAACGATAGAGTATGATCCTGGTTCTGATTACAAACCTCTGGGTTTTACGATGCAGTTGGAACTGGTTATGGTAATAGAGTAGAGAACTGGTTACTCTCCAGAAATAGCCTGTGTGAATGTTTTAAGAGGAACCTGTAAAGAAGTTCTCCATATCTGAAATATCCCACATTGCGTTACACATGTTAGCTGGTGGACAGTTGTCCCCAAGGTTTAGAACGTGAACAAACAAGAAATCCTTGTCCATCGCTGATCGTTTGGGTAAATCATTTGAATGAATGACCATTAACATGAAGATAAAGGAGAGCTAATGGCATCCACCGTTGTCTATGGGTGTGTACAGGGTTCTCTGATCCCTCGAACTACACGGATGACGAAGCTCAAAAAAAATGTAGAGGATTGTACAAATGCTTCCATTTGTCAAATGGAACCACAGGGTCGAGCCTCTGTCCTTACGAAGGACTTGCAAATGGAGGAGGAAAAAAAAGTCCCTTATTGTATCTGATGTATTAATGGCGTGAGGTAATGTATGAATGTTAGGGTTGATGAATTGACGTAGGATCTGGTAGATTAATGTTGGATTTTGATGTGTTAATGTTGGGTGCGACTGTGCTAATGTTAGGCCTACCTCATGGGTGAGGGACGATGATGGTGGGTAAATGATGGCTGTTCTCTACTGATGATGAGTAAATGATGGCTGTTTTCTACTGATGATGGGTAAGTGTTGGGTGTTCTCTATACTGATGATGGGTAATCACCGCTGCTTACCCACCATGGGGAAAGGGGAGGGGCGGAGGCACGTCGTCAATCCAGTCCAAGATTCCTTCTTCATCTCTTCTTTCGTATCAGATTGTGTGTCTATTTTCCTCTTTGCCTTTTTACTCTATAGTGTGTCTCCATCAGTTTTTGGCATTGGGCTCTCTCTCTCTCTCTCTCTCTCTCTCTCTCTCTCTCTCTCTCTCTCTCTCTCTCTCTCTCTCTCTCTCTCTCTCTCTCTCTCTCTCTCTCTCTCTCTCTCTCTCTCTCTCTCTCTCTCTCTCTCTCTCTCTCTCTCTCTCTCTCTCTCTCTCTCTCTCTCTCTCCATGTTACTAACACACGATGCACAAAAGTCAACAGGGGTAAAGATGAAGAAGGATAAAGTAGATTGGAGGAAGGAAGGAGCAGGAAAAGAAAACTGATAATAATCAGGAATTTCTATAATGCTTCGGGACGTTCCCAGTATGAGGTCTTATTACATATTGACGATGGGGGGCGGGGGACGTCCAGTGTCTGCTCGGTTCGTCCACCTTCGTGCCTGTGTGCTTGGTGAGGACTGGCGTTGGTGGGGGCCATTTGTCTAATATGTGTGTGTCTGTTGTGTGTGTGTGTGTGTGTGCGTTCGAGGGACGGACGCGGGAGACATAAAGCGATAGAGCAGGAGAGGAAGAATGGTGTAAGGGAAGACAGAGAGAGAGAGAGAGAGAGAGAGAGAGAGAGAGAGAGAGAGAGAGAGAGAGAGAGAGGGAGCGAGGGAGGGAGAGAAGAGGTGGAAAACACAGAAAGAATGAGAAAAATCATGAGAAATTAGCTGATGATAAAACGCGATTCCTTTAAGCAGAAATAAAAGCATGTGGTAACAGAAGCAAACACGACTTAAGGTCCCTCACCAGTCGACAGCGGGGCAAGGGATGGAATCTAATCCCACTTCTTCCTTCCCCATTGTTGTGGTAATGAGGGAAGAATAATACCACAGATGCTGACTTTTTCCCTTGCATGGTGGGTGAATGGAGTTCTAATGACCTCAGTAATGACCCTGGATAAGGCGTTATTTCGCATGATACGTCAGAAATGACCTCGCGATTGGCGGAGGGCAGCCAATGGGAGAACCCCGTCCAATCATCCATCTTACTTTGACGTGCACACCCGAAAATGATGGCTTGTGGGTAGATTTCCATTATCTTTTGTATATCTTTATTCATCATTATCCTTCCTCCTCTCCCACAACCACACCCCTCAAAAAAACAGCCATTTTTGCCCGATCGGGAGAGGCTTGCCACATTTTGGGGGCAGTCCTATTAGCTCGTAAGAGGAAAATAAGAATGCAAAAATCTAACTTTTACTGCAGTGGTGGCTGTGAATTTTCCTTTTTCTTTCCGTGGCGTTTGTTCCTCTGTCCTGTTCGTTCGTCTGAAAGGAGGTTAGTGGGTGCTATTGTGGCCACCACTGCTGTCTTCACTATAGAGACTTACGTTATGTATTATTAAGTTTGGATGAAATTTGAAAGATTTTATGGAGACTGATCAACTAACTTTACGTTAATTCGCCACAATGAATTCAAATCCCTCCATCAAGCTCGTTCAAGGACTTGATCACCAATCGTTGAACCTCATCGCATACTTGTTAAAGAAACTGGTCATCAATCGTTGAACTCACTAAATGCTCGTTTAGAAACTGATCATCAATCGTTGAACCTTACTAAATACTCGTTTAGAAACTGACCATCAACTGATAGATTCGATTACATACTCGTTTAAGAAGCTGCATACTGCATACTCGTTAAAGAAAGTGATGCTCAATCGTTCAGTCTTACGGACATCTCGTTTACAAGACTGGCTACAGTTCGTTGAACCTCAGTGCATAAATGTGCAAAATAAGATTGTTCATTAAGTGATTTTTAAACGTTCATTTGCTTACAACGATGAGGCGGAAATAAACTCCCCTGACCTTATTGTTATCTCTCGACTTTCTCCCCACCTCTCGTTACTCCCCATGGTATATCTGAGCCAAAGAATTCTCATGAAGGTGTCTCCCATCTGTTCCTGCTGGTGATACCTGGTGAAGAAAATGGGGCGCTGGTAGTAAGGGGGAAGAAGAATGGATTTCTGGTAAAGTTAGGAAAGGAAAATGGAATGCTGGCGGTTGGAAGAAGAAAATGGATCGATGTTGCTGGGAGAAGAAGAAAGTGGATTGATGGTAGAGAGAGGAAGACAGTGGATTGTTAATAGACATGGGAAGGAAATGCGTCAATGGTAAGATGGAAGAAAAAGGTGCATATCACTATTAGCTGAGAGAAGAAATAGATCGATGTGTTTGAAGGAAAGAATATGGGTCGCTGTTGCTTGGGGAAGAAAAATGGACCCCTGTTAGCTGGGGTAAGAAGAAAATGAATCACTTATGTTGCTTGGAGAAAGAAAAATGGATCGCTAGGAGATGGGAGAAGAAAATGGACCGCTGTTGCTGGGGGAAAAGAAGAAAATGGATCGCTGATGATGAGAATGAGAAATAAAGAAAAAAAAAACGGATCGCTGATGATGATGGGAAACAAGAGGAAAATGGATCGCTGGCGGCTGAGAAGGGAAGAAAACGGATCGCTCTTGCTAAGGGAGGAAGAAAATGGTTCACTGCTGTTGCTTGGAGGAGAAGAAAATGGATCGCTGGTAGCCTGCCCTGGTCGGGAGACCCTTTTCCGCGGGCTAGAAAATTAATGATTCTGGGACGTCAGTCTCAAAACCGTGTGTAGATATGGCTCGATAGGTCTGGATAATACACAGTGTAATGAACTGTGAGGTTGACGCGATGCTGACGTGGGAGGGGGAGGACCAGACAGGCGCCTAGAGGGAGGGGAGGGAGGAGGAGGAGGAGGAGTGAGGGTGAGCTGTGCTAGGGTGTTGGTGGGGATGGTGGGGGGAAAAGCGAGGGTTCGATGGCTGACGTGGGAGGGGAGGAGGAGGAGGAGGTGGAGGAGTGGTGGAATAGGTGATGAGAGAGAGAGAGAGAGAGAGAGAGAGAGAGAGAGAGAGAGAGAGAGAGAGAGAGAGAGAGAGAGAGAGAGAGAGAGAGAGAGAGAGTAGCGGTGGTAGTGGAAAAGGACCGAGGATCATGCGGGACAGTGATGGAGGAAGTTGAGGTGAGAGAGTAATGGCGGAGAGAATTATATGAGTGAGAGTGATGGAATAGGAAAGGATATCATGCAAGTGTCATGAAATAGATTCATGCAATAGAGGGATATGAGGGGAAAGGAATAGATATTGATAGAATCGGGGAACGGGATAGGGGTGCGGGCGATGTGGGAGAGAGATCCAGGTAACCTGGGAGAGTATATATGGGGCTGGCTGGTGGGAGAGGTGGTCAACAAATGATAGTCGTGGAACGCCGTGGGAAAGGCATCCACCCTAGAGATGAATATTATGGATAAGAGGTGGAAGTGGGATGGTTGAACAGAGGAATAAGAAGGTGCACTGCCTTAAATGGGATGGGATGTGACAGAAGTAGGAAAGACTTTGGAGGGAGATGTAAAATGCTACGTAGCCTTAGAATACGAGGAAGGTTCAAAGAATGATGAAACAGGGGCCTTTAAAAAAAGACAAAGGAATGGTATGCATAGCGTTAAATGGAAAATGAAGTGATAAAGAAAGTGAATAAGCTGTTGAAGTATTCTTAAATCAGGACCTTCGACTAATCAATCATCGATAAAGAGTAACCCATGATAAAGGAAGAAGGTAGAGTCTGTTCTTTACTACTTTTCTTTATTGGCGCATAAGGAGACGGCAAATGATAAAGACAAATGAAGCGAAATCCAATAAAAAGAACGAAGGAATCATGGCAATGGCACATACATCTATCCATCTATTTACCTATCTATCTGTGCTAAACGCTCCACCATGACCTCAGTCATACATCGTGACTGAAAGACATTTTTATCTCAGCAAAGCATTGCTACCCATTCCAAAATCAATCCTTCAACACTCACCAGAAAAAAAGAAAAGTCGTAACCTAATCTAACCATTGTGATGGCCCACCACAACAATAACACAAGGATAAGGTGTTGTAAAAAAGGAAAAAAGGAAAAGTTTTTACATTCAATTCAACGTTGTTGAGTAGTTCGGTCGACCAACAACCCAACCCCAGCAGGTGGAGAGGTGGTATAGAAGACCTCTGAAGTCAACGCAATGCAAACGCCAGAGTCTACGAACTGTATCGAGGAACCACTCCATACGCAGCGTAAAGGACGATGTTTCTCAGTCTACAGGAAGCAGGGAAGTGAAACCCATGATGTTCTTGAATATGTTCAGCTTGGAGAATAACAGCAGGAAGAACGTTCATAGCCTGAGAGGGTGGTAGTTGGCATGCGACTAGCTTCGCTCATGAGTAATTTGATATGGATGACTTTCAATGACGCTCTCGGGCGAGGATGAACCTTGCTCCGAGTCACGAGCTCTGTAGCACTGTTTGGGCACGACATAAACAAGGTGATTACCTCGCCCTGGGAGGCAGTGCCCTACTGCGCTATGGTCTAATTAGCCTTCATCACGCGAGGTCCTGACTAACCTACCCCACATACATCAAGCACTTCAGCAATTCTCTTGAAAGAGGACTCGTCTGTATGAAAAGACAAATGTTGGCACGTTTGACCTAAAGCAAAAAAAAAAAAAAGGGGGATAAGAAAATGCTTCCAAAATGGGACAAAAGTCTGAAAGGGAATGAGGTAATGAATTTAATTTCTCCAAAATAATTGGTGGAAAATTTAACATCCAGCAGTGAGGTCAAGATGAGGAAGAGGTTACTCGAACTTATCAGAGCCACCTGTCGATGTTTATGCCACTGTTCTCCTCGATCCATCACACTTGCAGAGTTGGCCTCTTGCGAAGCATTCACTGGGGCTTGAGTACACCTTTGAAACACACGCCATTTTCGGGCCTTATTACTCCTACACACGCGAGAGGAGGTCCCCAGCCAACCAGCCAGCCACCCTAGTTTTTCATATATTTAGAAACTCGTCCACTAGGTATAACAGCCCTTGCTTGGGGTGGGAGAATAAAAAAAAAAAAAAAGGTAGACCGAATTTCCATTCATTTCTTAAGTTTTCTTGGTGCGATATCGTAAATTTGACGTTCTGACGACTTCGTTAAGTAGTATACGAACGCAAGACTGGTTTAGAAGTGTAGGAACGTGTGTCAGATGGCTTCCTGGCTTGCCTGAGCTTAGGTAATTATGTAATTGGTTCCTTCACCATGAGTTATGGATGGTGATTTATTCTTTTTTTTTTTTTTTACTCTGGACAGAGAAGCACGAACGGCAAGGGGAGATGAAGAAACAGCAAGGGGAAATAACAGGAGGAACAAAAAAGGTTATGGATGATAAAATAAAGAGATAAAGAAATAGGTACGAAAGGTAACGTAAAAGGATAGAAGAGGGAGAGAGAAGTAAGGAAGAGAGAAAAAGGGAGAAGGTAAATATGGCAGAGACTTATCATCATTCTAGAGAGCCTCTCCCCTCCCAACACAAACAGAGAGCTACAGATATAGACAACAGCAACCAACACACTCCTCCCTCACCCTGAGACTGCATTCGACTGGCGTCTGCAGTCATTGTCCGCCTCACCACCGTAGATACAGGGAATATTTCACCCTAGAGAGAGCGTGTGGGGAACGATGGTAAAATATGTTGAGCGTTGTGACATACGTGTTAAACAACTCTGTGCACTTAGCTCCATACGTTACGTACTATGTGCTCAGCCCCATGATAAGGATATGATATTACTCTCCCTTTATATGTGAGAGTGTGTGTATGTATGTATATACATATATATATATATATATATATATATATATATATATATATATATATATATATATATATATATATATATATATATATATATATATATATATATATATATATATGCCTTAATGCCATTCCCATGTTAGTGACGCAGCATCAAGAACAAAAGAAACAATGGCCTCATTTGCATACATACATTCTCTAGCTATCGTGTATAATGCACTGGAACCAGTGCCAACCTTCTATAGCTTGGACCCCATAGATTAACACTGGACTTTACCTTCACCACTTTCTGTCCCCTAGTTCAGCCCATTGGCAGCACGTCGTCCCACGTATACCACATTGGTCTATTTTATCCTATCCGATGCATGGCTCCTTACCCTCTAGAATGCACTCAGGCCCAGGGACTTCAAGAACTCTTTCACTCCATCCGTCCATCTCTCTGAGAGACTAAAATCTAAAATACAAATGTGTTCATAATCATAAAAGCTAATGGAATATATCAAATATAAATCAACAGCTAAAACAAATGTGTTAATAATCATAAAAAGCTAATGAGACTAATTACATAAAACCAGATGCTTAAAACGAGTGTTGATAGATAGAAAATTAAAGAAGCTTATGAAATTTACGAGATAGAAATATTACAAAAAGTAAAACAATAGTGTAAAAGAGACATGAGGACCTAAGAAATATATCAATAGACGAGAGACACGCACACGAGAACTACTTAAGATAACATCATAAAACAGAAGTGCATCGGGAGCTCGAGTTAGGAGGGGGAAGGGGGGGGGTGTTGTGGGGGGGCGAGGGTGGTTGTAGGAAAGACAAACATGCACGGACGTTCTCAGGTTGTTCAACCACTCGGCCCTTATCAGCTGCCTTCCATTTATCATGCAGATAATAGACGTCACGTGAATGAGTAAACACATGTAGATCATATGTTGAGTCATGGGCACGAGAGAGTGAGATAGAATATCCTCTCTCTCTCTGTCTCTCTGTCTCTCTCTCTCTCTTTCTCCATATACATATATATATATATATATATATATATATATATATATATATATATATATATATATATATATATATATATATATATATATATATATATATATATATATATATATATATATATATATATATATATACTGAGAAAAGTTAGCAGCTTCCAATTTCGATTCATATGCACTGCACATCTGTGACACAGGTGTCAGCGAGTGGCATGCAGTGTTTGCTTTGGGATCCTCATTCTCTCTCTTCCCCCAAGACTGAGCCAATATGGCAAATGTCTGGTGCTTTAAGATTCTCTTTGTGTGAATTCAGATGGTTCAAATTCTGTGCTAGATGATTACATGGTCTAAATGCGAAAGTGCTTTGAGAACTGTATTATATATATATATATATATATATATATATATATATATATATATATATATATATATATATATATATATATATATTTTACCATCTTTCTTTTCAGGTTAATAAGGAAAAACCCCTTTACTTTCAGGAGTCATTCATGTATCCTTTGTAACATGTACTATCCCTTTAACAATTTATCAATTATAATAAAATAAAAGAATAAATATTGTAAAGAAAAACCATCTTATTACCAAGCCTGAGCCTTACTGTCCCTTGAACTCTCAGTCTTGTCAAACTCCCACTGTTGCTCTCAAGGAACAATAGACATTGCTTTACCCCTCCTCACCTCAACTGCTGCTTGTTCACCTCCCTAATGGCAACTCCTCCTCTTTGCAGGGATCCGCCTGGTCGTGGTAACTCCTATGCAGATGACTTAGCCAGCGAGAGTGGATGGCTATGTTGATCGGTATGAGTTGCTTCGACTAGGGTGTACCGGTGGATTGAAACCCCCTTGTCACTCACGGACCGGACCTGGACCTACGCCTCACGGACCACACTCCTGCTGCCCTAGACGAAATAAAAGAGAGTAATGAGGCCGGCGAACACGTCGGTTCTCTGTTGAAACCTCCTCCCCCACCCACCCCCTCATGAGTACCCAAGAGACGGAGAAGGCAAAAGAGGAATGCAGAACGGACAAGAAAATAACAGAAAGCGAGAGAGAGAGAGAGAGAGAGAGAGAGAGAGAGAGAGAGAGAGAGAGAGAGAGAGAGAGAGAGAGAGAGAGAGAGAGAGAGAGAGAGAGGCGACGAAGAAGATAGGAACTATAGAAAATGTATGTGGGGACCTTACATTTTTGAGCTCCCGTGGTTAAAACAACAGGAAAGAAAATGCGAAAAGACTAAAAGATGGATATGAAATGAGATGGAAAGAAACTAGTTGGTGGTTAGAATTCGAGATGTGCTTAGAACTCGAGCGGACTTAGAGAAAAGGCAATTTCTCTATTCGAGTGAAGAAATGTAATCTAGAATACGAATGTTGTAATCATATTGTGAAGGACACAAACTTGTGTATTATTGTTATGGTGATAATGTAATAAGCAATTATAAGAAAGGTCAGACCTTTTTTTTTTTGAGTTATATATATATATAAATATATATACATATATTTTTTTCGACACACCTTCCTTCGAAGAAATCATTAAGGACTCATATATACAAGAAAGAAGAAAATATAGATCTATGTTGTATGTGAATGGTTTCGCTGTTGAAGGTGTGTTGACAAGAGATACTGGTGCGCTTGCTTGGGACGAAGGATGTGACATGTTTATCATACCTTAGAACGGTCAAGCTAATATAGACTCCTTGGGTACTGAGGTCTTTTGTAAGTAATCTCGAGGCTTCTACTTTCTCCTGTAGTCCTCAATAGTTCCTTGGTTCAAAGATAAACTACATAGGATTCACATCACAACAGGACTTAGTCTTCTTTTCACTTTCTTTGAGGAAATTCGAGACTAAATGACTTCGCTCTTCGTGAATATATATTTTGTTGGAAAAAAAGATTCTATCAGTTATACCAGTCTCACCCGTGAATAACACCGACTAAATCGAGTTATAATAACCACGTGTAAAGAGGTATATTTAATTAGTTTGCCAAAGGTAACTATCTTCTTATTTTTTTCTTTTGTGATCCTGCATCAGTTGTTATATGTAAAGTTAGGGTTTTTCACCTCTCTGTTTTTACCTGTTAAGATAAAATGATTATATTTGTGTGTTTTTTTTCTTAAGAGAAAAAGAGAATAGTAATAACTCATTGCCAAAATGATTTCCTGGTTAATTTGTTATGCAAAACGTAGAGAAAAAGAATGTTGAACTAGTATGCTATGTAATATATAAAAAAAAAAAAGGAATCAAAGTTATATGGTATACGAGTCCGTAATCTATTCTAGGTCTTGTACATGGGAGTTCATCACACTTCCTCCCCCCACTTCTATGTGATGCCAAGATGTACAGGCAGATGTTTTCCACACCTCACGGTATCTATGGAATTACTCTCTCCCTCAAAGGTCAAATTCACACTCTTCCTCGTTACTTAAGGGACTTGCAAGTCGACCGGGGACGAGCTTATTTTTCTCTCATCACCTCCACACTCAGACGAGCGAGGGAAAAGAACCTCTCTTTTTTCCCATGACCGTCTGTATCTGGAGGATCGCGTCTCCAGAGACGTGGGAAACAGACATTTGAATAAATAAACTTCCTGATGGCCATGTCTATATGTACGACATAGACACAGGCGCATGTAAGAACACATATGCAAATGCATAAACATAAACAAAAAACACTCCTCCACAAGGATACACATAGAAACACTGTATACTCACTATATGCACACACACACACACACACACACACGCACACACGAGTGTAGAGCTCTCTCCCCGGACTGTACAAATAGGTAAATGGGAAATACAAGATTAGACATATAGGTAGATGCATACATACAACACACGTTCTCCACTATCCAAACTGCACATGAAAGTTCTCAGTAGTATAAAGATTATCATAACCATTACTTTCAAACACCTTTCCAAAGGCAGATCAGAAATTCACCAAAGGCCTTTATTAAGAGAAACGATGGAAAAAACACAAAAGCCATTAATTTTCAGTTCACATCTGTAAAAAAGATAATAGATATATCCCTTCTTCCCCTTCTTACCCCCTTTATCAAATTCGTCTAACGAAAAAAAAAATCAAAATATCAAATCTATTTCTAAATTGTAGTACGATCCTACGGAAAAAAATCAGATTGTATATCAAAGCCTTCTCCCCCATCTATCTCTCCGTATCTCTCTGCATCGAAATGCATTTCTTCATTGCTTGGTAACCCCTGCTTTCTTAAAACAAAACTAAAAAAAAGGCTATAGGCTCCGTCAGACGCCTCGAAGAGAGAGAGAGGCACTTAGGAGCCATCGAACCCTGTACATGGTGATGTGTATGTGTGTGTGCTTGTGTGTATATGTCCGTATGTATGTGTGCGTGTACGTGCGTGTATATGTGTGTGTGTATGTGTGTTTGTATGTGCATGGACACGTGTGTGAGTTTAAATGTCTGGGCTGCTTTGGCCAAAGGCGAATGCAGACGATACATGAGCCTCGTTTTGTGCAATGCTGTCCATAAAGGCTTTACTAAGTGGTGTAAAAAGTTATAGCGATGATACTTTAATCATGGCGGTAGATTTGTTGCTTCGCAGTATAAAATCAAAAAAAAAAAAGGTCCTCTTTCCCATCTTTCTATTCTCCTATAAACTTCATTCTATCATGGTTCCATTTTTCTATTTTTTCCCTCACACTCCTTCTTTATATACTCCCTTAGTTTTTTTCTTCTTCTCCTTCTCTCTCTCTTCTTTCCTTTACCTATTTCTTTTCCCTTTCCCTTACCTATTCATTATTTTCTTTACCCTTCTAACTTATAATCTCCAGATTTCATTTTCTTTTCGGTGTTTTGTGAATTATCAGTTTACACATTTTCTGTACGGCAGATTATCACTGAAGCAATATATATACATTTATATGTATATATATATATACATATATATATATATATATATATATATATATATATATATATATATATATATATATATATATATATATATATATATATATATATATATATATATATATATATATATATATATATATATATATATATATATATATATATATATATATATATATATATATATATATATATATAATGCTAAGAAACTTTTACAACATGTGAAGGATATAGTTTCTTCTTCAGCTACCATTTCATTAATGTCTATGATCTTATTTCGCATACTTTCCCATAATTTTCCTCCACATACTTTCATTTTCTTGCATACTGTCTTTCTCTCTCATATCCATATGTATATTTGTTTTTTGATACGCAAAAGAAATTGAAAATTCCTTTTCCTGACAATGGTGTTTAAACAGAATGTTAAACATTTATCTTTTATATGATTGTAACATTAATCTCATTAAAAAGAAAGTGGCATTAATCTATTTTCTCCTTCCTAAAAAGTTTGGTTCCAGCAACTCATTTTCTTTATCTTTTTTACCTCCTTTTTCAGCCGATAAACCCATGTTTTAATTATTATCTTTCCAAAGATTCTCTCTCTCTCTCTCTCTCTCTCTCTCTCTCTCTCTCTCTCTCTCTCTCTCTCTCTCTCTCTCTCTCCCCTCACCTATCTCTCCCCTATCTCTGTTTAACCTCTCTCCCGTCTATCTATCTATCTATCTATCTATCTATCTATCTATCTCTTTTTAATACAAAATACATAGGTTTTTTGCGTTCTGGACTACGCTTTTCAAAAAGTATACGATTAGTTTTAAGAGTTAAGCAATATTCCTGTAAAAAGTTCTCTACTGTATATTGATGCTGAAGACGAAGATTATGGATAACGATAAACAGATCTTTCTAAAGGCATAGAACACGACTCATTGACGATATAATAAACTGTGTCCAGTAGAGATGGCGTTTTAGTTTCCTCTGGTATGACTTGGTATTTACTGAACCAATATGCTTTATGCATATATATATATATATATATATATATATATATATATATATATATATATATATATATATATATTTATATATATATATATATATATATATATATATATATATATATATATATATATATATATATATATATATATATATATATATATATATATATATATTTCCTCTTTATCACATCATCTATCACTCACAGAACTCACTGTCGATGTAAACAAATGGAACGTATTGGTGCAAGATGATTCAGAAGGAAGAATAGACCTTTATGTATTGACTAAAAAGCGATGAATCATTCTTATCTGTTGACTTAGAAGAATGAAATGTATTCTATCTCTTGAATGAGAAGGATGAGCTTGATCTTATCTTTCGACTGTCACTAAATGAAGGAAAATTCCCTTGAACCCCTCGATGAGTGGGCTATCTCTCGAGCCAGATTATAGTGAATAACCTTTTCAACTCCTGCAGCTACAGATCTTAGGCATAGACACCTGTAAAGTCACCAGCAGAGTTGCAGGATATAACCAACAACCAAAACGCCATTAGGAGTACTGGTGATGCCAGAAGGTGTAGACACTGTAGCGTAAATAACTCTAACAGTAACTACTGGCAACAATGGTGCCATCCATGACAGCAACTACTGGCAACAATGGTGTCTTCCATGACAGTGATGTTGTCAGGACCTGTTGTACCTCAGTGTCCAGTGGTGCCACCACCACCACCGCTCGAATCAATAGCCACACCAGGAGATATGGTGCCGTAAGGTCTACTGGTGCACCTGATAGCAATGGTTCCAAAAGAATCATTACTGTTAAAGAGGATGAAAATTACATTAAGATCATTATAGCCTCAAAAAACCCATGGTATCATTGTGACCACTTTATATACGAGGCCCAATAATGTCACATGGGCCATTATCTTTATCAGAATCAATGGCGTAGAGAGAACAATAATGCTTTTAGAACCCCTGGTGCAACTGAGGACGATAGCACCATTGGAAACATTGGTGCAAACGAAGACATGCTGGTAAAATCTTTGGACCCATGGCATAACCAGAATAAGCAGCACCACACGGAACCAGCCAATGGTGCCTTTGACTCAGAGGAACCACCAACGCGAACCCCAACCAGTTGCTCAATCAGGAGCCGATGGTGCCAAGGAGACCAATGTCCCAGTAGCACTATAGGTGCCAATAGGTGCCAAGAGAGGCCACCTGGAAACAAAAACTCTTTTAGGTCACGACTCATGAAGAACATTCCAATTACTGCCATTTATCAACCTCATACAAGATGATGAGGTTATCGACCCATTCTTAATTATGGATAATTAGTGTCCATTACCTCAGTAAATGGACAATAATTCTGTTAATAACAATATTACATAGATTAACGCAAAGTATAATGACTGCGTTTGGTATATACAATAACGGTAAAACAAAGGAAGCTAGTGACAAATTTTGGCTTATATGCAAATCATTATTCGAATTAGTCGTTAAGGAAGAGATTCGTCACTTGTTCGCTTTTAGGAGACATGGAATTGAATTACCAGCTAAATGGAATGCTCGTAAGATCTGATTATTCTTAGCTAAAAATACGATACTTTTTTTTTCCCATGCGTAAATACACTGTCGATATTGTGTTCATTGCTTCGAATGTGTATCCATAGAATCATTAGATTGAACATAGATTTCAAATTCATAAATCTAAAGGAAAAATCAATGTGAAAATAACTACTAATTGACCATTTAGGTTAATCGTAAATGCTCCCGGTCGTAAACTAATTAAACTGAGTAATGATCAGCGAATGTTTTTCATTATCAGAACCATTAGTGATTAGGTCAAACATAAATCACGTATATGAGTATAGGAGTTCTGATCCATTTGAGCAGCATATGTATCGGCTCTGATCACCTGCAGAGCAGTCATTCTCATCGGTCTTTCTCTACGTCAGCAACAGTATTTAAGATCATTAGAAGCAATTTGATCAAATCGGCAAGAACACTTTAACCCGAGTGATCATAAGTCTTTCCTCAATTCATCCGCAGCATTGATTAAGATCAAAGGGGACGGCATTTATAGTCATATTGAAGGAGCATTCAATCCGGTCATATGAAGGATTAGATTCATTCACATGCGTAAATCTATTTCAGGTTATGACGAACACTTTCACTCAAAGCAGCAGGAGGAACATGGACTTACATGAGAAACTTAAAGAACATTGGCTTCAATCAGAATGACATTGGCGAAGACCAAAAACATCATTAGCTTCGAAAGTCATTCGGAACAACTGAATGGGTGGATGGTGAAGGAATTTTTAAGCAGAGTGTCAGCAAAGAACACACGAGCAGATTAATGGGAGGAGTTTATCAAGAAACTATAAACAGAAGCAATATTATCAAGGATGTCAGCAGAAACATTGAATAAGCAGGGGAGGATCTTTTACCCAGGACGACATCTGATGCAAAAAAAAAAAAAAGCAGAAGACTGACAAAAGATCGATCATAAATCATCAGAGGGATCTATAGTGTCTTAAGAGTAACCCACGAAGAGCGCTGGACCATATACCTATAGCAAGTCTTACTGGCCTTTGCCCATCTCTTGACTTACTTCAACAGGCTTTGCACTAATGATTATCTATCAATTTCCTCAATACATGAATCATATAAGACTTTATAACCAACTACGTTCACAGAATTAGCATTATGAGAAATGACGACAATATAACTCATAATTGTCCAAACACTTGAGTGTATATTCTTTCACCAGTGGGTCAGATTCTACAGTCATACTACCCACTGCTGTTTGATCATGATGCCGTAGTAGCTGACCAATTCATAAAAACAGTGAAAACACTCTATGATGGATACTGTCATGGAGGTGGTTCATTCGCATATGCATCAGTGTATAATCTATTTCAAAAGTCACATCTGAGTGTCGTGAGGCCACTCCTGAAATGATAACTTTGTAGGGCAAATGAATTTCATGTGTCAGGAAGATGAATTCCATTCAAATATCTGTTACGTGTGGCAGCCGTGAATCTCTCTCTCTCTCGTGATTGCTCATTTGTTATCAAATATATTTGTCTAGTCATGATATATATATATATATATATATATATATATATATATATATATATATATATATATATATATATATATATATATATATATATATATATATATATATATATATATATATATATATATATATATATATATATACATTGCATCACTTTCAATATAATTTCTGTCAAAAACGAATAGAAATTTTTTAGGGGTTAATTCAATTACATGCGATTTAATAACAGCTAAAAATTTACGTATGGTTATAACTGATGTTTCTACATTTCATAAATACCTTCCAAGCTATAAAATGATTAAGTTTATCTCAAGTTGATTTAGTATCTTAGTCGCAGATTCGAACATGGCTCACACCCCGTAATCTCCCTGGATAGTCACAGGTGTTTATTTCTAACCCTGAGAGTATTTAAGAGTGTGTTAACATTAGTCACACACTTTGGGCACATCACAGGGAGTTTCTGGGATATTTATGACGATCATAAATGTCACACTATTTGTCAATGCCCGTGAGGCACCTTCTAACATCGACAAGGATTATAAATGTCACAACATTGTGTGTCTTCCTTAAGCCATCTCTTTGGGATGTAGAAACACCGTCCTTTATTCCAATTATTCCCTTCATATTCTTCAAACTTCAACTCTTATTTTCTTAATTGTTAGAGGTACTTTAGTATTGCTTTGTGTCCTCAATACAGCATTATTTAGGAAGGGGGAAATGGCATTAAGACGTGAGTATGTATCACTGTAATTACTGTAATTTGCCACAATGTATGCGTCAGTGAATTTCAAGAACCCTCATTCAGTAACCGAAGAATAGATTCAGATTCCCTGTATCTCATTTACTTCATATTTACGTCGATTATTTTGCTTTTGGCATTCTACAAAGTTCGCAACACCTATATTTCTCCTTCTATTTATAATCCATGATAGATCCATGAATCAGCGAAACCCCTGGGACAAAGAGACAGGTCTGTTCCCCCCCCTCAAATGCATTACAATTGTGACTGAATTTGCATATCTGCAATTTGCGATTTTCACTCGAAAATGAATCATGGAAAATACAAACCAACCCGATGCTCGTGGGATTTACAATGGGCTGAGGCTGCCACCTGAGCTATGTGGATTGCCTAGTTGATCTGACGCAGACTACTGCTGCAATATGTTCCTTAATGATAAAAGGACGCTTCGTGATGTGTCAGATATATGTGGGTAGGCGATGGATAGAAAGCCATTTTATAATTATCATTATTATTATTATTATTATTATTATTATTATTATTATTATTATTATTATTATTATTATTATCATTATTTCTATTATTATTATTATTATTATTATTTTTATTATTATCATTATCATTATTATTATTATTATCATCGTAGGAATGTGAAAGAGATTATAGGGGAGTTCAGAACTAAATATAAACTAGATATTATACTTCAACATTCTTGTACATTTATGTGTCTGTATGTTGCCATACATACTGTAGCTTTAACCCTACAAAATGTTCCAACATATTTTGACATATGAATAAGAAATCACTGATTTTCATCTTTTCTTCATATCTCTCTTAATCATCGCAGCTACGTGGAACTGATTTATACAGTCTGAGGGTAAGTTATCATCCAGTGTTTGTCATTGGCATTTAGTGAGAACAAATATGAAGCTCGTGCAGGAATATATTCAGACTTCATCATGTCAAAGAAAGTAGAAAGAATACGATCGTAAATGCTTAATCAAAAAAGGATTGAGGTAGGAGAAAAGGAGAGGATCTTACCACAGAATAATTCATCTCCAATGAGGCTTGACAACTCCATTGAATGCGCTTACTGAAACGTCCAGAGTATAATAGACTACAAGGCAGTCGAGAGACACAAAAACAGGGAAGTAATTAGCCTTTTATAATGAGAAACCTGAGTGAGAGATGTGCTCTCTCTCCCACCCTCCCTCCCTCAATCAGGTATAACTAAAGCATAACGAAAAGAGTGGCGTTTTCTTCGCCCTGCATTTGAAGCCTCAGCTAACGTATCGTTATCATAGCCTTCGCTAACACTCGATAATCCTCGAATACAAATTCATGGAGTCGTTCTTCTTTTCGCAGATATCAGATTACAGTGGGAGGCTGTAACTATCAAATGAGACACACGATCCATGTACATATTTCTAAATACGTTTGATTTCATTTTCATAGACTTTGGATAGAAGGAAATGGTGTACCAGAGCTACAAGATAAACGAAAGTCCTATTTTCCTGGTCATTTGTTCACGGTCTTTAGTATCTTTTAACAGCAATATCCACACAGTATAGAGTAATAAGACATATACATTCAATCATTCCCCAGTATTACAGGACCGACCCAGGAGAACGATTATATGAGGTAATTAACTTGCTCGACGGTAGTTAGTGGTCAACGATCATTACCATGATGAAAAATTACCATCCTGTTAGAGTTCGTCGAGTTCGTTGGACAAGGTGAGTGTGTGGGTGTGTGAGTGTGTGGATGTGGGTGTGATTACATTTTGTGTGTTATTGAGAAAGAGTTTTACACTTGTGTTGCCCCGTCTCTTAACCTTGCATATATGCTTTATGTCTATGCTTATATGGGTGTGTGTGTGTGTTTGTGTGTATGTGTATGCATATACATATAGGAGTAAAGACATAATGCATATATACAAGGGTAAGAACAAGAAGAGATCAAAGGAATAATATAGCGATAAGGAAAAGCTAAACATTGTGCTTCTAATACTCGGTATGAAGAGAAATGTCCTTCATTGGTATGGATATGTAAAGAAGACGACACCAACGAGACAGGCCCTTGAGATACATGTTTAGAAAGTAGGAGAGATAAAAGGCGTAATGAAGAGATAAGGAAATAGTTAAACTTTATGATTCTAACGAAGCATATAAACTACTCCCATCGGTACGGACTTGCAAAGAAGACACCAAGTTCCAGATTGAAGACTATCAAATAGAAATCCAAGAATATGGCAGAGGAAATAGTAATCCGATTATAAACAATGAAGTTACCTCAAGCGGGCATCCTCTGGGAAGATCGTGTCTTTGGAAGGAATCTTGAAGCAGTGCTTAACTGACAAATCGCAATTCCTCCATATGGAGGAAAGAAATGAAGCAGAGGTTTTATTTAGCATTGGAAGGTAACTCACTGTCTTTGAATATTTCTTTCACCACTTTTGTGGCAGAGATTATCACCTCTCCACGAATCCTGAATGCACGTAAGTTATATTCATCTAACTTATCAGTCACCATGCTCTTTATCAGTCGCTCTCTTCATCATCATCATCATCATCAGTCATCTGACTTATCATCAATCGCCTTCACTATCATCACAACAGAGATAAGAATCGCTGGTTATCATGTCGTCTTCAGAGGCTACCATCTCCTGTAACATATTCATCAAATATCATCATCATCATCATCGTCTATCATCGTTATATACCATCGTCTGCATCATTATCAAGAACCATCAACCCTGACATCGAAGTCCTCATCCTCAACGCTTTCACCACCTCCCGGAGACTCCTCTGTCAGTTAGTTCGAAGACTCGTGGCGCTCCTCCACGCCTCTTCCCTGTGTTAGTTAGTCAAGCCTGGGCCAGCCCACCTCCCATCCAACCATCCTCTCTATACTCTGGCAATTTTGGAACTCCGAAGTTAAGCTAAGATTACGTGAGCTGGAATAATATCTTAACAAGAAGTTCTTCCCCAACAGCGTCTAATTCTTCGAAAAAAAGGCATTGAAGACTCTCTTCCTCAACTCTCCTTTACTGGTTACGTTTTTCCTACTTTTCCACTCCATCTGCTACCAAAAATTCCCCAGCTGATCCACACACTGATGCCCTTTGTTTCTTCTCTTGTTCTCCTGCTTATCTTTGCAGTACAGCCTGGTGATGGAATCCCCGTAATACTTTTTTTTTCCAAAGCATTTCCATTGCCGTATAGATAAATCACAATGGTCGATGACATTTTTTTTCGCGTTATATTTTACGTGATTCAAAAGTATGTTTCATTTACTGGACATAGTAGTTGTTGTAATTTCATTATCATTTGAATTTTGACTTTAGCATCGACATCTATTGATTCTCCGCATCACCGAGTTTTATTCATTCAATTTATGCCAGTAATAATCTACCTCTTCCTTTATTAAATGCAACATAGATACATTATATATCCTATTCAGTGGATTAATGACTTCGTCAGGAAATACATCACGACATAAGTCAAAGAAAATGAGCTCTTAATGTAACTCGGTGCTTTATTCTCTTATGTATACCAACAGGAAGGTAAGAACATTCTATTACCACAAAGAAGAGACGGCAAACTATTTTATTTCACAGAAGCAGGTGAGAGAACAGAGAAGACTCTGCTATGTTACTTGTTACCATGATAATCTGTGAAGGGGATGTGGAGGATGATATACCCTAGGAAAAGTGAGACTTTCTTCTTATGATGTAAGTATGAGATCCATAGACAGACTCAGTGGGTGTTGAAACATATAGTGTCACCAGCTTTTACGTAATCTTAATATTCATGGATTCATTATCACTTGTATAATTACCGCTAATAGTTTTATACTGGCTTTGATTAACTGGTAAGTTACTCCAAAATTGAGAGAGAGAAGGAAGCATTAAATCAGCATATCTTTCTATTCATAGTTTTTTTTTTTTTTAATCCCGAAAATTATCATTTTCGGTATTCTCTTTAAAGTATTCCTTTCATACTTATTATATGATATTGATAACTCTCACCCATCGCTGATTCACCTCTCCAACAGATCACCCATCACAGGAATCCCCATCTCCAACAGTTCATTCACCAACTGAATCCACTTCTCCAACAGTTCGTCCATAAACAGAGCGAATCTCTCCAACAATTCACAGTATCAGAGTTCACTTCTCCAACAGTTCATTTATCAAGAGAGTCGACCTCTCCAACAGTTGACTGCCAAAAGACCACGTCTCCAGCGGCTCATCCATTCACTGTCCTCCGTTCTAACGGCTCATCCATCAAAAATCCAACTCTCTACCGGAGTATCCAGCAGCAGAATCCATCTCTTCACTGATTAATACATCAACAGAGAACACCTCTTCAACGATTCATCCAACAACAATCCAACGCTCCAGCAACTAATCCATCGATGGACCCCTTCCTCTCCAACAGCTCAACAGCTCATCCATCAAGAGCCCATCCCTCCAACAGCTCATCCATCAAGAGTCAAGCCACCTCTCCAACAGCTCGGTCTATCACACCGCTAAACTCTCATGTCATTTATTTCTTGCTGAAACAATAGTTTCTCTATAACTTCACCTGATCCTCTATATCTACTTTTTCCTTTCTCATCCTCAATGTAGACACCCTTACTTTCTTTTCCCATTATTCGTCTTTCCTTTCATTCTTCTTCTGAATCTATTCTCCTTATCTTTCCCACAAAGTCTGTTTCTTCATCGTCCAATTTTGTTCGTCTTCGAATCTCCTCATTCCCAATTCTTATTCATTTTTTTTTCCTTACCCACACTCTAATCATGCTTTATCTTCTACTCTCTCTCCTTCCATTAGTCCCTATTCCAAAAGCTTAATCCAATCAATCATCTTCATTTTAGGTATTCAGGTTACCATTAATGTCCTCCAGCAGATAACCTCCTCATAGATCATCAGGTCTTTTATTATCTGTCCTTCCCATGTACTCCCATGTACTGTCCTCCAGCAGATAACCTCGTCATGGACCATCAGGACTTCTGTTATCTCTCCTTCTCATGTAGTGTCCTCCGTGAGATAACCTCGTCATGGACCAATCAGGTCTTCAGTTATTTGCATATCCCACGTACTTCTAAATACACCTCCGCATTCTTGCTCCTTCTTCTCTTCGCCATTCCTCTTCTTCTTCAGCTCCCTCCCTAACCCTCTCACTCACGCCACACTCCCCACTCCTCCTCACCCCCTTACTCTCCCCTTCCCTTCACTCCAGGCACAGGAACTTCCTCAGATATAATCGCGGGGGATGTCACCCTCCCTGGCTACTAGGAGAGGGCAGACTGGCACTATCGTACTGGGATGAATAGCTCTGGAGAGTTATAGCCCTCGCGACTTCAGCAGGGGTCGTGGTGGCGGTGGTGGCGGCGGCAGCCGATGGCCGTCGTGGTGGTGGTCGGGATGGCAGTGGCGTTGGCCTATTACCTCGTATGTGTGTGTGTGTGTGTGTGTGTGTGTGTGTGTGTGTGTGTGTTGTCTCCAGCCAGACGCAGGGTTAGACGCGAGAGAACTCAGGCACCCAGGTTAGCGATGATTCTCTTAAGCTATTGTATAGGGCCTGGTTTTGGGGGCGGTGAGAGAGACAGAGAGGGAGAGAAAGAGAGAGAGGCAGGGTGTTGAGGATGCTGGGGTCTGGAGAGGGTTGTGGGAGGAGGAGGACATCTGATCCCGTGTCTCTCTTCCTTCACCCGCTGGTGTAGGAAGGTGTTTTTCATGCTGTCCGGGGAATTAAGTTGTGTGTATATTTGTGTGTGTGTGTGTGTGTGTGTGTGTGTGTGTGTGTGTGTGTGTGTGTGCTGATTTGCTCAGATTTATTCTCTTCTTTCTAATATATTGAATTTTTTCGCTTACTTTTTCACACTCGGTTTGACTTCGTCATGTGTATGTTTATGTGAGGTACTCATGGAGGTTGTAGATACCTTATACACCCTATGGAAATAGAATGATAGGGATGGACAGGTAGACGTGGGAATATTGTGTAGTAATCTCCTAAATAGCACCTTACTATTATGTAGACTAACGTTGATTTCTTGACGCAACTGCTATTGTCTTTATGTGAAGATTCTGATATGAAATTTCCTCTTCTCTTCCCCTTTGCAGACATTCTTTTCCTCTCCATTTTTAAGTAAAGCTCTTGCACTTTGTGTACGTGATAATCCAGAGCCAGTTAAATTGCTAGTCACACAGTTTATTATCATCTATAATGATATTGAAGCCAAATAAATTACTATTATTATAAAGTTTATTATCACTTATAACAATATTCCTTTTCAGTGTATAGATGGGTCCAGTGGAGGCAGATGGGATCAATAGCACGTTATATAGTGTAAATTATGTAAGTTGTGGAGATGGAATTAGATTTACAGTTCCGTTGTATCTATTTACATACATTTCCCGGTCCAGGTGGCTGGGGATGAAGCTATAAAAGTCTTTCTTGGTTACTAACTAACGGGAAGAAGGTTTTGAGGAGGTAAAAGAATCAAAGGAGGGGATGACCTGTTGGAGAGACCTTGAGAGTGTTGTTGACTGGTGGGACGGGTTATGAGGAGTTGAAGAATTTTGTAGGGGTTTCTTGAGGGTTCTTCAGGGAGATGTTGACTGGAAGAACGAATTTCAGTCTGTTGAATGATTTAGGGGGAGTTTGTTGAATGGTTTGTTGAAGAGTTCGTAAGTATTTAGTTCAGTTTCAATGTATATTTTCGTGTGGTTCAGTGTTTTAACTCTCTAAAGGATATATTCACACTTATCTTGCTTCTGTACTGACCTGTATCAACTTTGACTCTTTTGTCTAAAAGTAAATTATTTCATGTACCCTAAGGTGTTTCTAGACATTTAACTCTCTTTTTCTTTTAAAGGTTGGAGGTATCTCATTATTTGGGTCGTTTCCTTTAGATTATGTCAATAGTTATCACAAATTTGGGTAACGTAAAACTTAAGTGAACATTGTGATCTTTCTTCTCTCCTCTTGATGAATAGAAAGAGAAAGAAATAATGAAAGAAATAAAAAGAAATAAAGAAGTGAAGAAACATTTGAATAAAAAGACAAATAAGATGAGAAAGGGAACAGAAGAAGAAGAAGAAAATAGTGATAGCTTAAGACCATTTGGAATTACTGAAGACAATGCAGTGTACGATAAAGAAGAAAAAATAGCTGGAGAATATTGAGACAGCAGATAGAAGATAGTGATGATAATGAATGAAAGCAGACATTGAAGAATAATGGGAATTAGATGAAAGTGAACAAAATGAAATTGATTGTGGTGGTGCGAAATGATGCAAAAAGGAAGGAATATGTGATATAGAGAAGTCATAAAAGGAAAACAGGGACATGAAGAACAAAGGTGAAATGAAGAAATCATATCTAAAAGAACAAAAAGAATAAAGGCAATGATGATTATGATAATGAGAATGAGAAATAAAAGAAGATATACAAGAAGTGAAAATAGGTGAGAAAGGAGTAGAAATCAGAAAGAAGACGACCAAGAACAGCATAATGATAATCATTATGATGATCAAAAATGGAAAAAAAATAATGAAATGAATAGGAAAACATAGAGATACAGAAGATAAAAATTCTATTTGCTTTTTCTTTCAGGCAAAATTGGTAGTGAAAAATGACTCGCCAAAAAAAAATCCCCTATCACACAGTCGCTTGAATGACTACCTGCAAAATTTTGCAGCCCACAATATCAAACAAAATATTCTTACTTTAGTAGTTACACCTTAGCAGCGATCTCTCTGGTTATCTCCTCCCAGGAGAAAGATATAAGTTTCACTGCCTGCATAAATTACAGAGGAGGGGTTTTTCCCTGAGAAAAAGAAAGTTCACTGCAAGCTCCCTCCTAGCTTACGCACACACACACACACACACACACACACACACACACACACACACGGATGAAAGTAAATACGCATCGTGTGAGATAAAGAATGCAAGAGAAATTGATCTGATATGCACAAGG